>NC_142053.1:65840274-66145258 GCF_982192425.1 Myodes glareolus | reverse complement strand
TTTGTGGGTACAGTTATTGTCATTCTTTTGGCCCTTTAAGGGGCATGCAACGCCCACTCCCAGTGACCCCTCAACCCCTGCCCCATCATCTTGGATTGTCTCTTGCTGTCCCCTCTTGGCATGTGCAGGTCTCTCTCTCTCTCTCTCTCTCTCTCTCTCTCTCTCTCTCTTTCTCTCCTTCTTCCTTTCTCTCTCCTTCCCCCCTTCCTTTCCCCTCTCTAACCCCTTGAATAAATATTTGCCCAGCTGCTCTATGAGCTCGACTGCACACATGGCCCCTGGGGATCTTGCAAGGACCCACAGTTGTCTCTGCCTTGGACTGTCTGCTCTCAGAGTTTGCTGCCTGCCTACAGCTGTTGCCTGGGGCATGCCAGCAATTTTTTTAAATCATAAAAGTTATCTTTCTTGGGTTGGAGTTTTCTTTCTAGTAATTTTGTGAGGCTACATTTGTGGATTAGTCTAGTCAGCATCTTTGCCTCTTTATCCAATTCTTGCAGTGGTTTTCTTTATCTTTGAGAACTTTTCTTCTCTGCTCTGTACTGTCACTTTCTATGTCTCAGGGAGCCACTGAGGTCTCCATTGGCCTGCTCGCATGATCTCCTTTCTTGATTTGCTCTCTTGGTCAACTTTGTGTAGTTGCAGCCTGTGTTTCAGAATTCCTCTCTTGATACTCTCTGCAGGAAATTCTCCTGCTGGCTGGTTCTAACAAGTGTGGGAAGGGCCCAGGATTTTTCTCTTTTATTGAAGGCATAGAAAATGGGGTGTCCAACAGGGTAGGTGATCACTCATCTCTTGATCCTATCTGTGCAGTAGCTGGCTTTGTTTCTGAGTTCCCCTGAGGTTGTGTGTGGAGGGGGATAGGAGGTTTTAGGGGGCAGAGTGGGACTTATAGCTTTCTGGGACCAAGGGATGAGGCGGGGGCATTGGAGTAGGCTACCTGCAGGAAGCTTGCCTGTTGGTTGGCTCAGAATGTAAACTCAAGATATTTATTGTGGGAACAAGAATAAATTTGACATAATTAACTTAAATTTATATTGAAATTTCTTAAAAATTGAAATGCTTGTTTTAATATATATACAATAATATATAGTAAAAGCTGTATTCATTTATTTAGATGATTTTATTGTATAAATTCTAAATTTGTAAAAAATGTAAAGCAAAGCAAGAAAATATAAAGCAAAACTCATTATTGTTCTCTCCTTTATTGAAGACTAATTCTAGAGCTAGAGCACTTGCTTAATCTTTAATAGTAGGTTAATAAACCTACTTCGGATCCCAGAATCCATGTTTTTTAGCTCATAATTGCCTACAAATCTCTTCCCATGGGTATCTAATGCTGTTTTCTGAGTTCTGGCCTGACACACACTTAGCTGGTTCACATACATATACTCAAATCACACATGTACACATAAAATAATAAGCAAATAAAACCTTAAATTTTTGATTCTCTGATTTAACTTTCAGACTTGAATTTCTGCTAACTTTTTTATAAAGAATTCAATTGCAATTAATAAAAACCTGAGACTCTTGTTTTTGAGATATCCTGTCATTCAGTGTACATTAAGATTGAATGAAATAAAAAGTAGACCATTTATATCATTTTATTATGAATAAATTATACTTAAAATGAACATATAAACTTAGAATTGGTAAAAATGGAACAAAATCATTATAATATTCACATAAAAACTCTAGATATTGTAAAAAACAAAGATGTTTTATAATCCTAGAAGTTCAAACTTTTTTCAAAGATTAAATTTCCTACTACACCTGATTTATGTTCTTTTTGTATATCATTTCATTTGCAATCCCCCTCCTCATATCTGTAAAAATACTGACCTACTGATAAAACAAAAAATATAACTCCAGTTTCTTATTTTTATTTTTAAAAAAGAGTTGTATACTTAGAAGTCAAAATAAAAAAAAAACAATTTGATTTATTATATTCATATTTGATATATCCCTCAGTGATCTATAATGCAGCTTGGCAAAGATTATTTCTATCCGTAGTAGATGGCAAAGCAAACTACCTCAGAGTTAGGTAAAGTAATCACTGATGACAGTTTTATTTTTCAAACATATGAATAAGTATAGCTTCATTAGAAATATAACATAAAAATTTTGCATAAAAATGTGAATAAATGAACAATATAAAACAAATATTAATATAGTTCTTTTTCATTTTGTGATAGTAATATCTATTGCTTTCAATCTCTTCAGGCACAGGAAAGAAAATTCACTGACAGACTAGATATGCTAAGTTTAAAATACTAATGGAGAATTTCTCAACAACAACTAACGATATAAAATACATGAAAAAAATCAAGTAAAACTGGATGATTGAGTAGTTGTGCAGAGAGTCAGGGATAAGGAACTAAGGAAGAACCTATCTCATCTCATTTCTTCCACTAAATATATTGGGAAAACATTTCTAGGATGAACTGGTTTTCAAAATGTTTACCAGCAATTTAGGATTGGATATAAAATTATGTGTTTGAGCATTTTCCCTGCATGTATGTATGTACCATTTACATTCTTGGTGCTCACAAAGTCCAGAAGAATATTCCAGGTTTCACAGATCTGAAGTTATTTGTGGATGTAGGATGCCTTATAGGTGAGGGGAACAAAACGCAAGTTCTCTGCAAGAGCAGCTTGTGGCATTAACAGTTGAAACATCACTCCAACTTATCATTTTGGCTCTTTTATTTACTAAAGGTAGTTTCTTGCCCACATACCTCGTAGGTGTTAGACTTCAGATTTTTACTAACACACACACACACACACACACACACACACACACACACACACACTAGTTTTGATTTAAAGTGTCTAATCATACTCCCTTAATTGTTTGAGTCTGACTTTGTATCATATTTTGAAGATGGAACATCTCCTGTTCTGGTACAGTATATTTACAAGTTACATCAATACAAAACATTGTAGAAGATTCTAAAACATATATTTTAATAATTAATTAAATTGGTTTGCCTAAGTATTTATTCAGAAATTATTTTTCATCTAAAGCTTAATAAGAGACACTTCAAGTTAAACAAAAATAATATGATAACTTTATTGAGCTTATTACCTAAATATGTTGATTATCACAATAAAATTAACAAGTAGATTTTTGTCTACCAAATAATTAGATTTTGGAAAGGAGATATTTGATACTTTTTTTTCAAATTTCAAATGAATGATTCTCAGTCAGAATACACTGTAAGTCTTTCCAAAAATGATTCTTTCTATATCTGATTTTATCATTGTGTTGTTGCTTCTCCACTTTCAAAGTTTCTTACAGAACAACATCACAGTCATGGATATCTATTGTGCTTTACCTGCTCATCTCTCCTTGTGTCAATCCTAGACATTCTATTAGTTTTTATTTATCTCTATATCATAGTTTTCATTTTAAATGTAATTGTGTTTTATTTTTTAAAGGATTATGACATGAACAAATAGTGTGTATATCAAATAAATAATTACTAAGGACAGTAAAGAAATAATTCCAAGGGAAGACAAAGTATGAAAATGGACATGAGAAAATACTGGCTTATGTATTTTTCTACTACTTTAGATATGTGTGCTAATGGAGAATTTCCAAAGATGTCAATTAGGAATTATGAGTTGTCCAACCCCAACATCCACCTCATCTATGAATTGCTTGAACATGTGAAGTTGACAAACCTATAGATCAAAAACAAATGATACAAGACAAAGCCATGATATTCAAGAGGAGCCCATATAGAGCACATTATTGGTGGCATAGGATAAGCAAAAGGCATCAGGACAGAGCAAATACTCATAGCAATGAACACATGCAAGCAAGCATGAATGGAATCAATGGTAAATTGTGTGAGTATCTTCCAAGGCAATATTACTTTTATTAATATTCTTTTCTTCTTTGTTATCCTCTTTCTCTTTTTTTGTTGTCCATTTTGTTTAGTTTTGGGCTTTTCTTCTATAATTTATTCTTACAATGCTAAATATCCTGCATGTGGCTCTTTGGTTGGTTTCTTTTATTTCCTGGAACATGCATTCATAGGTACTAGATACAAGTGTAGGTTATGATCAAATAAACCATAACCAGAAACAAAATATATTGTGTTTTCTCCCCTAGATATTAAAATATTCCCTAGATATTAAAAACTCTCTCTCTCTCTCTCACACACACACGCATACAACAGTACTTGACTTTATGTAGCTAGAAAAGATTACAGGAAGAAAAAGAAAAGAGAAAGTTTAATATCATAAGAAAGCAGAAAAATGTATAAGCTTGGCAAATAAAGAGAAAAAGCTCAGTGGAGGAAGGAGGCATGGGAGAAGGCAGTGTTGTGATGCAAATAAAGGACAATGACACACACACACACACACACATATATATATATGTTATAATAATATTCATGGATTTTTATTTTAACCTCCATTAAAATTATTTAAGGAACATTTATACTAACTGTTTGTCAAAAAGACTCACAGCCATTTTTATAATGGAAACACAAAACTGAAATCAATGCTAGATGAATCCTGGTCAAGAAATGAACATGAACACAATTTTTTTTAACAAACTGATAGCAAACTGAATTTAACAATGCTAAAATACAATATACATGACCATATTTGAGTAATTTCTAGGATAAAAAGGCAGTTCAATACATGCAAATAAATTCAAGTGATACACACACGAACAGAATTATGAGAAAAAATTCTATAAGCATCTAAATTAATACAGAGCATTCAGATACATCCTTCCAGAATAAAAACTAATGCACTAAAGTAGCTGATTTCAGTGACTTCAATTTCAATTGTGTCTTTCTACCTGAGGAACCTTAGTCTCCAGAGAACCTGTTGGAATGCTGAGTCCTTGAGCACTTTTATTTGATAGACTCTGCAGCATTCTAGAGGCTTCAGCCTATCTGAACTCTATCTTTATTGTCACAGTGCCACAAATCAGCTAATACAAGAGTGTTCTGTTTGGGAATTAATGAAGTGATTCAGGAGGTTTTATACAAATGCTATCTATAATACAATGTACATTTTTAATTATTTAAATGAAGAAGGATCACTGCTTAAAGGTTTGATTACTTGGCTTGTTCAGTTATCTTTATTATATAGCTCAGGCTCACATGCCCTGGGATATCAATGTCCCACAGTGGTTTGCCTCTCCTATACCAATGGACATCAAGAAAGTACCACCACATACATATACATAGACCAATCTAATAGATTCCTTTCCTCAATTGAAGTTCCTCAATGGGGGATCTTTTGGTTTTTGTCAAGTTGACAGAATTAAACAACATGTTCAATATATGAAGAAGTAAATTCTTTTCAAGACATGGTTTCTCTGTGTAACAGCTCTAGCAATTCTTGAATGCATTTTCTAGAATACACTTTCTAGATCAGGCTGAACTCAAACTCACAGATACCAGTCTGCTTTTGACTTCTAAGTGCTAAGAAGATATGTACCACCACTGCTCAATTTCAGAAGAAGTAACTTTTAAATCAAAAGATTAATTATTTGCTAAGACCTGAAAAATAGTATAAGGATTTTAATGAAACTATGTAATTCTTATAAGGTAAAAGTTACTATCAAATTTAATAAAAATGTATGTATATCTTTAAAATACTCTGAAAAATATTCAGCAAAGTGAATATATATGACAATGAAAACACTTTGATATATATTCTAAAATTAAATTTACTCTATTTTTGAATTTTTCCTCATTAAATTTTTTTATTCATGTACATCTTTGTTATTGAGTCATAGTTCTATAGGATCAGTTGTCCTAAAACTTTCAGTATAATGTTTGCTGCCCTGAAATGTGCTTTTCTTCTTCCTCAGATTTTCAAGTATTTGCTTTGCAAACTTGAACAACCATTCTTGCCTTTATATTCTCTTTTACAAACCTGATGTTTACCATAAATTATCAACAAAATGGGATAATTTCTTCTTTCGGTAAGGTTTGTAGTATTAAAGTTGGAATGTAGACTAAATATTAAATTAATGTAAAAAGTTAATTCAACTCAATTATAATTGTCAATTCAAAGAAAAGTTAATTATAACCTTAGTGGCTATATAACATGTTCACTATCCATATGTTATCTATAAAAATATGCAAAACTTCATGTCCTTTCTTTTTAAAAATTATTATTAAAATATGCCAGGTTTTGAGTTTTAAATTTAAAAATATAAATAAGACTAAAATGATCAGTTCTGTACAGTCCAAATGAATATATTTTGCTATCGTTTATATTTCATTTTAATTTTTTATACAGGCTTTTACACATTTCAGGATTGCCTGGAACTTTCTATATGGCCAAAATATGACCTTGAGTTCTGATTTTCAGGCATTTAGCTCCCAGGTAATAGGATTACAAGTTTGCACTACAGCATTTTTGTTTATTTTATTTTGTTTTCTTTTTAGAGACAGGGTTTCTTTGTGTAAATTTGTTGCCTGTATTGCACCTAAACTTTGTGCACCAGGATGGTCTCAAACTCCCATAGATCTGTCTGCCACTGCATCCCAAGTGCCAGGATTAAAGGCATGTGCCACCACCAGCTGACTAATTTTGTTATTTATAACATCTATGAGTTAGACAGAACATATATATATATATATATATATATATATATATATATATATAACACTTATGATTCCATATTAAATATTTGATCATTGTACATTAATTATTTTTGTTCTAACTCATAATATGTTAAATGGTTCCATATTGTACTTCATGTGAAACAGATTAAATTAATTTGTATTACTCTAGTGCTCTCTTCTACTGCTTTTTCTGATTGATGCTAAACAGAAATTTATGGTCTTGGCTTAGTATTTGCACACACATAATTTTGTTGCTTTCATAGTTTGATAACATTTTAATTTAATTATTTTTAGAATTATTCACTCATATTTTATTTCTGTGAATGTGCTGCTTACCTGTATCTCTGTGTACTACAAGTATGACTTGTGCTCACAAAGAAGAGGGTGTAAATACCCTAGAACTTGAGTTACAGATACATATATGCCAGCAAATTTATTCTGTGAACTAAATCACAGTCCTTGGAATTATCAACAAGTACTCATAATAACTGAATCATCTCTTCAAGACCTAAAATTCATTTTTTTGATTATGTTGATGTTTTATTTATTTTATATTTTATGTGCATTGATTTTTTTATATTTTTTTCTGCTTGACATTGTCATATCCTCCAGAGGTGGATTTACAAAATGCTGTAAGCTATCATGTAGATGCTGGGAATTGAACTCATATCATCTGGAAGACCAGACAATGATATTAACTGTTGAACATTATTCATCCCCTAGAATTCTGGGTTTTTTTTCCTTATTTATTTATTTATTTATTTATTTATTTATTTATTTATTTATAAGAATTTCCACTTCCTCCCCTCCTCCAATACCCTCCCACTCCCCCCACTCCCTCTCCTCCTCCTCTCCAATCCCAAGAGCAGTCAGGGTTTCCTGCCCTGTGGGAAGTCCAAGTTCCTCCCCCCTCCCTCCAGGTTCAGGAAGCAGAGCATCCAGCCAGACTAGGATCCCAAAAAGCCAGTACATGCAGACAAAAAAAGACCCAGTGCCATTGTCAATGGCTTCTCAGTCAGCCCCCATGTCAGCTACATTCAAGAATCTGGTTTGATCACATGCTCGTTTAGTCCCAGTTCAGCTGGCCTTGGTGAGCTCTCATTCGATCAGTCCCCTTGTATCAGTGGGTGAACGCACCCTTCGCGGTCCTGACTTCCCTTTTCATGTTCTCCCATCTTCTGCTCTTCATCTGGGGGCTCAGTTCAGTGCTCCAATGTGGGTCTCCGTTTGTATCTCCATCGACGGATGAAGGTTCCCTCTAGTTCTGCCTTCCTTGCTCACGTTCTTTCTCCCTCTGTTTCTCATTTGGACCAAGGGAGTTAAGTCCAGTGTTCCAATATGTGTCTCTGTCTCTATCTCTATCTTTTGCCAGATGCAGGATCTCTATCCAGGACCTTCTGGCTTTCATGGTTTCCATAGAGAAGTCTGGTGTAAGTATGATAGGTTTACCTTTATAAGTTATTTGACCTTTTTCCTTTGGAGCTCTTAATATCCTTTCTTTAATCTGAATGCTTTGTGTTTTGATTATTATATGGCGAGGAGATGGTTTTTTATTGATCCAGTTTATTCGGTGTTCTGTATGCTTCTTGAACCTTCATAAGAATATCGTTCTTTAGGTTGGGAAAGTTTTCTTCTATAATTTTGTTGAATATATTTTCTGGACCTTTGATCTGCAATTCTTCTCCTTCTCCTATCCCTATTATTGTTAGATTTGTTTTTTTTATTATGTCCCAGATTTCCTGAATGTTTTGTGATGAGAATTTGTTGGATTTGCTGTTTTCTTTGGTCAGAGCGTTTATTTTCTCTATGGTGTCTTCATAATCTGAGATTCATTCTTCTATCTCTTGTATTCTATTGGTTATGCTTGTTCCTGAAGTCTCTGTTTGTTTACCTAGATTTTCCACATCCAGCTGGCCCTCGGTTTGTGTTTTCTTCATTGCCTCCATTTCAGCTTTCAATTCTTGAACTGATTCCATTACCTGTTTGATTGTATTATTTTCCCAGGGTATCGTTTACGAATTTACTCATTTCTTCAAAATTTTTGCTATATTTCTCTTCCATTTCTTTACTCATTTCTTCAATCTTTTTGTTATATTTCTCTTCTATTTCTTTAAGTGAGTTATTCATACCCTGTTTAAGAGACTCTATTGCTTTTATAATGACACTGTTTTCCACTTCTTCCGGAATAGGGTGTTCAAGTCCTTCTGTCGTAAGATTGCTGGGATCTGGTGTTTTCATGTTGTTTTTCAGATTGTTGGAGGAATTCTTGCATTGGTGCCTGCCCATCTCTTCCTTCAGATGCTCTCCAATGGCTCTTCCCTCTGCTGGGTCTTCTGCTATAGGTTCAGCACCCCTTGCTGTCCAGGAATCTCCTTGCCTGCAGTCCTACCTTGCTGCAGGCAGGCTATTAAAACAAAGGAACTCCCTCCTGCCCGTTTGCACTCACCACCCTGTCCCAGCGGCACCCACACAGGCTGGTTTGTAGGATTTTATGTCCTGGAAAAGGGAAAGAGGAAGGGAAGATGTTCCTGACTGAAAGCGGAGATGTGGTAGGAGGAGAGAGGGTTTAGCTGGGGGAAGCCAACCCTACAGAATACCCAGGGAGATAAGGATGGCGGGAAAATTGTGTGTTCCCTTACCAGGCTTGTGTGGCAGGTCAGGAGCACACTTGCCCTCCATTGTATCTTCTGCTACAGGATCAGTGCCACTTGCTGGTCAGAAATCTCCCTGTTTGCTAGAATTCTATTTTAAAGGGAAATTTTGGATGTGCCACATAGTCTCACCTTTTTCCTTGATATCAGCTTTAAGTTCTAGAAATACCTTAGTTCTTATACTTCTCAGTACCATTGTATTGCTTTATATTGTCTATAATTCTTGAAATGTCCCTGATTTTTCACTAATTTTGAATGTATAATCCTAGTGGAATACTCCAGAGTATGTATTTCCACAACTTATTAATTTATTTTGACACACAAGCTGTCCATGACAAATTAATTTTCTTGTGATAAAAACATCATAGGGAAGAATAAATTTATTTCAACTTAGAGTTTTGGGTATGTCATGGGAGGTGGCAGGCAGGAACACATGGTTGGCATTTGGAGGCTGGAACTGAAGCAAAGATTGTGAAACAACACTGCTTACTGTTTGCTTCCATGGCTTGCTTAGCCTGCTTTCTTATACAAGATCATCTGTTGATGATGGCGGGAGGATAAAAGATCAACTCAAAAAATCAATAGCCCTCCACTGTACAAATGATAAAAATCTGAGAGGAAAATCAGAGAAACATCACCTTTCATAAAAGCCACAATTAGCACAAAATATCTTGGGGGTATCGCTAACCAAAGAAGTAAAAAACCTATTCAACAAAAGATACCAGAAAATGGAAAGATCTTCCCTGCTCTTAGATAGGTAGGATCAACATAGTAAAAATGGTATCCTACCAAAAGCAATCTATAGATTCAATGCAATCGCCCTCAAAATCCAAACATAATTTTTCACAGATCTTGAAAGACCAATACCCAACTTTATTAGGAAAAACAAAAACCCCAATATAACCAAATCAATCCTGTAATAGAGACATCAAGCTCTATTACAGAAGTACAATATTGAAAACATCTTGGTACTAGCATAAAAACAGTGAGATTAACCAATGGAATAAAATCAAAGACCCAAATATTAATCCATACACCTATGAACACCTGATTTTGATTAAAAAGACTAAAATTATACAATGGAAAAAAGAAAGTATCTTCAACAAATAGTGCTGGCATAACTGGATGTTATAAGAACATATATATATGTTCAGCATGTATAAGAACATAAATAGATCCATATCTATCTGCATGTGATGTAGGAGGGTCATCTGTCTATGTGTTACTTTCATTGGTTAATAAAGAGACTGCCTTGGACTTTTAATAGGGCAGAAAATTAGGTGGGTGGAATAGACAGAACAGAATGCTAGGAAGAAGGCAATGAGGCAGACTCCATGATTCACTTCCAGAGATGGATGCTGGCTAGACTCATGCTGGGAAGTCACAACTTCGTGGTAGCATACAGATTACTAGATATGGGTTAGTCAAGATGTGAGAGTTAGCCAATAAGAGGCTAGAACTAATGAGCCAGGTAGTGTTTAAATTAATACAGTAATTATTTCGGGTGTAAACTAGCCGGGAACCTGGGATCCTGTTGGGGTCGCATCCCGCTGCTCCTTTTGCAACACCCATGCACAAAACTCAAATCCAAATGGATTAAAGCCCTCAATATAAATCTGCCCACACTGAACCTGATAAAAAAGAAAGTGGGAGGTAGTCTTCAATGCATGGGCGCAGAAGACCACTTAATAAATATAACCCAAGTAGCATAGACACTTAGTGCAAAAGTAAATAAATGAGACCTGCTGAAACTGAGAAACTTCTGAAAAGCAAAGGAACAAGTCAACAAGACAAAAAGGCAGTGTACTGATTGGGAATTGATCTTGACCAACCTTTCAGACAAAGGGATGATCTCCAAAATATAAAGAACTCAAGAAATTTGACATCAAAATTCAAAATAACCCAAATAAAAATGGGTTAATAAAATAAACAGAGAATTCTGAACCAAACAAAATCAAATGAACAAAAGATACTTAAGGACATGCTTAACATTCTTAGACATCAGGGACATGTGAATCAAAATGAATTTGAGATACCATCTTATACCTGTCAGAATGGGTAAGATATAAATCACCAATGATATCTTATACTGAATAGGATGTAGAGTAATAAGAATACCCCTCCATTGGTGGGGGAATGCAAACTTATTAAACCATATGGAAATCAGTATGGTGGTTTCTCAGAAAATTGGAAATCAACCTACCTCAGGATCCAGCAATACCACTCTTGGGCATATAACGAAAGGATGCTCAATCATACAAGAAAAGCTTTTGTTCATCCATCTTCATAACAGCAGTATTTGTAATAGACAGAACCTAGAGGCAACCTAGATGTCTCTCAACCAAAGAATGGATAAAGAAAAGGTGGCACATTTTCACATTAGAGTACTATGCAGCAGTAAAAAAACAAAGACATCTTAAATTTTGCATGGAAAATGAATGGAATTAGAAAACACTATCCTGAGTGAGATAACCCAGACCCATAAAGATGAATATGGTATGTATTCACTCATATGTGGATACTAGGTATAAACAAAGGACATTGAGCCTATCGTTTATGATCCTAAAGTAGCTAAGTAATAAGGTGAATCCTTAAAAGCAACATATATAGATCCATCTGGAAAGTGGAAACAGACAAGATTGCCTAACAAAACTGGGAGTATGATGGTTGGGGGAGAAGGGCATGTGAAGGGGAACAGGAGTGGGTAAAGTTAAGGATGA
Source organism: Myodes glareolus (assembly GCF_982192425.1). Lineage (NCBI taxonomy): Eukaryota > Metazoa > Chordata > Mammalia > Rodentia > Cricetidae > Myodes > Myodes glareolus. The sequence continues at coordinate 66,133,285 of NC_142053.1, read as the reverse complement.
GGAGAACTTGAGGAAATGGTATATTCAAGAAAGAGGAAGTACAGAGATGAGAGTAAGGTAAGAGTTATTTTGACTGAGGGAGCTGTTATAGGGTTAGAGAGAAACCTGGCTCTAGAGAAATTCCCAAGAATCCACAAGAATGACCCCAGCTAAGACCTAAGCAATAGAGGAGAGGGGATCCAATCTTAACTTTCCTTGTATTCAGACAGACGAATATTTTAAATATAAAAATAGAATCTTCATTCAGGAACTGTTGGAAACAGAGGCACAAACCTGCAGTGGAGCACTGGACTGAGCTCCCAATGTCCAGGTAAAGAATGGAAGGAATGAGAATATGAGCAAAGGGGTCAAGACCATGATCACCACATGTACTGAAACAGTCTACCTAGGCAAATGGGAGCTAACAGACACCAACCAAACTGGGAAGGAACAAGCATAGGACAAAGTAGTCTCTCTGAATGTGGTTGACAGTTGCATGGCTGAAGATGACTGGGGAGTCACTGGTACCAGGATTTATCCCTACTGTTTGTACTGGCTTTTGGGGAACCTATTCTCTTTGGATGATTCACTTCTCAGCTTATATATAGTAGAGAGGGCCCTTGACCTTCCCGAAAACAGTGTGCCTCTAAGAGGGTACTCTTAGAGGATTGGATGGAGGTGGGGTGGAAGGGTTTGTAGAGGGAATGGGAGGCGGATAGGGAGAGGGAACTTGGATTGGTATGTATAATGAAAATGATAGTTTTTTTTCTCTTTAAAAGTAAAACAAAGATTAGCAAATTATTGAACATTTGAAACCTTTCTTGAATCAAAGAATCAAAAAAGTAAGGGTAAAATTATTCATAGAAATATTAATGTCAAAATTCTCATATTTTTGTTTTGATATTAATATTAATTATATAGTCTGTAAATTATATATATATATATATATATATATATATATATATATATATATATATTAGATTACCTCAACATTGGAAGATGATATTTTATATTTTTTTCAATGGGAATTTAGAACTTTGTGACTAGCAAAATGCATTGTATGCAATAGAATAAAAAGGTCTTTCTTTAATTTAGCTATATACTCATTATTAGATACTCTACCATAGTAGTTTATCAATCTTGAGGTTTTACCACCTTTAGAAGTCTGAAGACCCTTTCATAAGGTGATAACATTGGATAGTCTGCTCATCAGAAATCTAAATTATGATTCATAATAGTATAAAATTAAGATTATGTAGTAGCAATAAAATAATTTTGTGAATGGGGTTACCAAAACCTAAGGAAATCTATTAAAGGGTTTGAGGGTTGCAGCATTAGGAAATTTGAGAGCCACTGCTATAACATTTCAATGAAGTGATTTATTATTAAATTTCATTTATTAAATTCTTTCAAATTACACCTGTTCAAAAAATAGCTATTTACACATCAAAGATATTTTCCCAGCACAAAAATTCCATTTTTAGTTCTTATTTATTAAAATATTATCTGTTTAAAAATCTATGATCTAGAGAATTTTAAACAAACTTTCAAATGTTACTGTCATAAAACTGTTAGATTGAGAAGAAATCACAGTGATATTTCTTTCTTCCTTTAGGTCGTCAGTATATAATAGAAATCTATTTACTAATATTATACCAGTGAGGTGCATTATCTTTTTTCTCTTTTGTATTCATTATACAGAGGAAAGAACAAATAGAAGAAATGAAAAGAAAATAGTACAGACACATTTGTGGGAAGAAGGCAAAATGAAACATAAACAAACCCAGTTAGGCAAGACTCTTTCCAAGTCAAAGTGGCTTCTACAACTGAGCGTAGTGTACCCATGTGTATGACAGACCCAGAGAGCTAATACAACTCTTCCAAATAACCTAGTTCCTTAAAAAGGCAAATTTTGTCAAACACATTATTTGTCCAAGTTCTTTCATAATCCATACAATATCCACAATAAGCTTTATCTGTCTGACATAGAGAGTAGACTGTCAATTTCTACATGAAATACACATGCTAAACCGTCCATATGTCATCTATCAAGCTGAGACTTAGAAAGAAAGAAAGAAAGAAAGAAAGAAAGAAAGAAAGAAAGAAAGAAAGAAAGAAAGAAGGAAGGAAGGAAGGAAGGAAGGAAGGAAGGAAGGAAGGAAGGAAGGAAAAACACTGGCAAGAACAAGTCAAGGTAAGGCTGGGCTTTCGTAACTATCAATAAAATAAGAGAATGAGTTTTATGGTGGAGGGATTGCAGTCTTTCTGTTTAATGTTCTGACTATGTGTATTCATGATGGTTATGTATTGAAACATAAACAATGACTGGACCATGAACTCTCTCTATCAAGTTCTACCATCTTTGATAATAAAAGATCTTGGCTTAGAATGAATTCTAGATTCTTCAGAGTCCTCCATTGCTCAGTGATATTGAGATACTTTCTTATACATTCTTTCAATGAAGGGCCTTGAGTCATTCTCAGCTCACATCCCAATTACAAGTTTTTTGTTGAGTATTATTATTTTATATATGGCACAGTGTAAGGTCACTGCTTATTGGTGCTTTAGAGGCATGGTGAACATGTAAATCTGGCTTGGTGACATAGGTAGGTGAAGGGAACCATCAGTTTACTCTGAAAATCTGATATACTCCCAGATCTATGGAGAAAAATGGCATTATTCACAAAGTTCCAAATTGCAGATCAGAATTTGGGGACATTTTTCTCATCACTGCTTGGCCCATTAGCTCTAGCTATTTATTGACAAACTTTTATATCTTAATTTAACCTATTTCCATTAATCTTTGTATCACCATGAAGTCATAGCCTACCAGAAAACTTTCAGTCCATCTGTCTTCAGCAGTGGCACCATGTCTTTTCTCTGACTCCACCTCCTTTATCCCAGCATTCAATTTAGTTTTCCACACCTGGTTCTGTTCCCCTATACCTATTGTATAGGCCCAAAGCACCTAATTCTGTTCCCTTATACCTATTGTATAGGCCCAAAGCAGTTCCTTTATTTATCAATGATAGCTATAGCACACAAAGGGAAGTCATACATCACCTCCCATTTTCTGTATAAATAAAAAGGAAGGTTTTAATTTCAACATAATAAAATTGCATGTAACAAAACAGATATTAAGCAATAATTACAGTTACAATATTTATATCTACTTTATCTTTTATCATAACTAAGGAAAACTATAACTATAAATTCTTCAATTCCATCAAAGATTCCAGAAGGATAAAATATTACCTAAGTAAACTGGAACTGCATTGTTAGCAACTTACAAAACTCCAGAATGGACAGAGACATTTCGATGCCTGGACAGTCACCCAAAGTTTTCTGGACCATGGGGTCATTCATCTTCAGCCTACAGCCTATAGTCTGCAGCAGACATTTTCATAAAGCAGTAAATTTCAATGAGTGCTCTGCCTATATTGGCAATTTGTTACTTTCTTCTGTGTCATGCAGAAAGGCTGGTAGACTCTTTCATTAAGCAAGAACAACAAAGGAGCATCTCACCTTTAGGCAAGTTCATCAGTCATTTTTGTGTGGGTCCTGCATGTCCAATTCACACAGCATACCATCAAGCATTCTAGACAAGAGCAATTTCTTGCCCAAATGGCTAGCAAACTTCATGAGAAGCCTCTTTGATGCCCATCTTCCTCTTGAATTAATTGATGTTGCCAGGAGCAGATGTGTCTCATTGTCATGAAACGTCCTAAGTTATTAAAGCAATTTAAATGCCATACTCTGTAGTATTTGAAAGCGTTGAAGAATACTTATGGGAAATATATCTCTATAAATCTAGAAAATCTTGCTAACATGACTACAAGCTTGAATATTATAGATAATTATCTATTAACATATGTTTCTTTTTTCTTTTCAAATTTCTTTATTTATTCATTTATAAAAATTTCCACTTACTCCCCTCCTGCCCATACCGTCCCACTCCCCCCACTCCCTTTCCTCCCCCCACTCCCTCTCCTCCTCCCTCTCCAGTCCTAAGAGCAGTCAGGATTTCCTGCCCTGTGGGGAGTTCAAGTTCCACCTCTCTCTCTCTAGGTCTAGGAAGGTGAGCATCCAGCCAGACTAGGATCACAAAAAGCCAGTACATGCAGACAAAATAAGACCCAGTGGCATTGCAAATGGCTTCTCAGTCAGCCCCCATGTCAGCCACATTAAGAGACTCCAGTTTGATCACATGCTCATTCAGTCCCAGTCCAGCTGGTCTTGGTGAGCACTCATTCGATCAGTCCCCTTGTATCAGAGGGTGAACGCACCCCTCGCAATCCTGATTTCCTTTTCCATGATCTCCCTGCTTCTGCTCCTTATTTGGACCTTGGGGGCTCAGTTCAGTGCTCCAATGTGGGTCTCCGTCTCTATCTCCCTCTATCCTCAGATGAAGGTTCCCTCTGGTCCTGCCTTTCTTGCTCATGTTCTCCCTCTTACAGCTTCTCATTTGGACCTATGGAGTTAAGTCCAGTGTTCCAATATGTGTCTCTGTTTCTATCTCCATCCATCACCAGATGAAGGTTCTATGGTGATATGGAAAATATTCATCAGTATGGTTATGGCCAAGGCCAGTTCAGGCACCCTCATCTCTGATGACCAGTGAACAATCTGGGGACCTCTCCTTAGGCCTGGGAACCCCACTAGAATCAAGTCTCATGCAAACCCTAAAATGACTCCCTTAGTTGAGATATAAACTTCCCTGCTCCCATATCGATCCTTCCTCCCTCCCCCTATTCTATTCCCCCAAGCCATTCCCAATTCTCCTCCTCTCCCTTCTCTCCAACCATCTCCCCTTTCTTCCACCCCCCACCCACCCGTGCACCCAAGTTTGCCTGGAAATCTTGTCTACTTCCAACATTCAGGAGGATAACCATATGATTTTCTTCAGGTTCACCTTCTTATTTAGCTTCTCTAGGATCACGAATTATAGGCTCGGAGATCTTTAACTATGGCTAGAATCCACTTATGAGTGAGTACATACCATATTCCTCTTTTTGGGTCTGAGATACCTCACTCAGTAAAACATTTTCTATTTACATCCATTTGCATGCAAAATTCAAGATGTCATTGTTTTTAATTGCTGAGTAAAACTCTAATGTGTATATGTTCCACACCTTTTTTAACCATTTGTCTATTGAGGGGCACCTATGTTGTTTCCATGTTCTGGCTATTACAAATAGTGCCGCTATGAACATAGTTGAACAAAAGCATTTGTAGTATGATAGGGCATCTCTTGGGTATATTCCCAAGAGTGGAATTGCTGTGTCCTGAGGGAGGTTGACTCTCAGTTTCCTGAGAAACTGCCACACAGATATCCACAGTGGCTGCACAAGTTTGCATTTCCACCAACAATGGATGAGTGTTCCCCTCACTCCACATCCTCTCCAGCATAGGCTGTCATTGGTGTTTTTGAGTTTGGCTATTCTTACAGGTGTAACATGGTATCTCAAAGTTGTTTTGATTTGCATTTCCCTGATCGCTAAGGAGGTAGAGCATGACATTAAGTGCCTTTTGGCCATTTGAAGTTCATCTGCTGTGAATTCTCTGTTCAGTTCTGTACCCCATTTTTTAATTGGGTTAATTAGAGATTTAGTGTCTAGTTTCTTGAGTTCTTTGTATATTTTGGAAATCAGACCTTTGTCTGATGAGGGGTTGGTGAAGATCTTCTCCCAGTCAAAATGCAGCCTTTTTTGTCTTACTGATGGTGTCCTTTGCTTTACAGAAGCTTCTCAGTTTCAGGGGGTCCCATTTATTCATTGATTCTCTTATTGTCTGTGCTACTGGGGTTCTACTTAGTAAGTGGTCTCCTGTGCCTATATCTTGTAGACTACTTCCCAATTTTTCTTCTATCAGCTTCAAAGTGGAAAGATTAATGTTGATGTCTTTAATCCATTTGGACTTGAGTTTTGTGCATGGTGATAGATATGGATCTACTTTCATTCTTCTACAGGTTGACATCCAGTTATGCCAGTACCATTTGTTAAAGATGTTTTCCTTCTTCCATTGTATACCTTTAGTTCCCTTGTCAAAAATCAAGTGTTCATAGGTTTGTAGGTTAATATCCAGGTCTTCTATTCAATTCCATAGGTCGACTTCTCTGTTCTTATGCCAATACCAAGCTGTTTTCAATACTGTTGTGCTGTAATAGAGTTTGAAGTCAGGGATGGTAATGCGTCCAGAAGTTCTTTCATTGTATAAGATTGTTTTAGCTATCCTGAGTTTTTTGTTTTGCCATATAAACTTGATTATTGTTCTCTCAAAGTCTGTGGAAAAGTTTGATGGGATTTAGATGGGGATTGCATTTAATTTATAGATTGCTTTTGGTAGGATTGCCATTTTTACTATATTGATTCTCCCAATCCAAGAGCAAGGGAGGCCTTTCCATTTTCTGGTATCCTCCTCAAATTCTTTCTTCAAAGACTTAAAGTTCTTGTCAAATAGGTCTTTCACTTCCTTGGTTAGAGTTACCCCAAGATATTTTATGCTATTTGTGACTATCGTGAAAGGTGATGTTCCTCTGATTTCCCTCTCTGCATCTTTATCCTTTGTGTATAGGAGGGCACCCGACTTTTTGGAGTTGATCTTATATCCTGCCATGTTACTAAAGGTGTTTATCAGCTGTAGGAGTTCTTTGGTAGAGTTTTTGGGGTTGCTTATATACACTATCATATTGTCTGCAAATAACGAAAGTTTAACTTCATCGTTTCCAATTTGAATCTCCTTGATCCCCTTATGTTGTCTTATTGCTGTTTCTAGAACCTCAAGCACTATATTGAAGAAGTATGGAGAGAGTGGACAGCCTTGTCGTGTTCCTGATTTTAGTGGAATGGCTTTGAGTTTCTCTCCATTCAATTTGATGTTAGCTTTCGGCTTGCTATATATTGATTTTATTATATTTAGGTATGATCCTCGTATCCCCAATCTCTCCAACACCTTCATCATAAAGGGGTGTTGAATTTTGTCAAATGCTTTTTCAGCATCCAATGAAATTATCAAATGTTTTTTTTTTCTTTCAGTTTATTTATATGATGGATTACATTGATAGATTTGCGTATATTGAACCAGCCCTACATCTCTGGGATGAAGCCCACTTAATCATAATGGATAATATTTCTAATGTGTTCTTGGATTCGGTTTGCAAGTATTTTATTGAGAATTTTCACGTTGAGTTTCTTGAGTGAGATTGGCCTGGAATTCTCTTTCTTGGTTGTGTCTTTGTGTGATTTTGATATCATGGTAACTGCAGTTTCATAAAAGGAGTTTGGCAATGACTCTTCTGTTTCTATATTGTGAAATATATGAAGGAGTGTAGGTATTAGCTCTTCCTGGAAGTTCTGGTAGAATTCTGCATTGAAACCATCTGGTCCAGGGCTTTTTTGGTAGAGAGATTTTTGATAACAGCTTCTAATACTTCACGGATATTAGAATCGCCACGCCTGCTTGTTTCTTAGGTCCGTTTGCTTGGAAAACCTTTTCCCAACCCTTTACTCTGGGTAGATGTCTGTCTTCGTGGTTGAGGTGTGTTTCTTGTAAACAGCAGAATGTTGGATCCTGTTTTCGCAATCAATCTCTTAGTCTGTGCCTTATTATACGTGAATTGAGACCATTAATATTAAGTGATATTAATGACCAGTGGTTGTTGATTCCGGTTATTATTTTGTGTGTGTGTGTGTGTAATAGAGTTTGTGTGTTTCTCTTCTTTGAGTTGTGATTGTGAAGGGTCGCTAAATGTCTGGGTTATTGTAGGCAGTGATGGCAATTTTGGATTCCTTGGGTTGCGATTTTCCTTCTATTACTTTCTGTAAGGCTGGATTTGTGGCTACGAATTGCTTAAATTTATTTTTATCCTGGAATATTTTGTTTTCTCCGTTGATAGTGAATGATAGCTTGGCTGGGTATAGTAATCTGGGTTTGCATCCATGGTCTCTTAGTTTCTGCAGTACCTCTATCCAGGATCTTCTGGCATTCATGGTTTCCATAGAGAAGTCCGGTGTAAGCCTGATAAGTTTACCTTTATAAGTTACTTGACCTTTTTCCTTTGCAGCTCTTAAAATTCTTTCTTTAATGTGTATGTTTTGTGTTTTGATTATTATATGGCGAGGGGATTTTTTTTTTTTTGATCAAGTCTATTCGGTGTTCTGTATGCTTCTTGATCCTTCATAGGAATATCGTTCTTTAGATTGGGAAAGTTTTCTTCTATAATTTTGTTGAATATATTTTCTGTGCCTTTGATCTGCAGTTCTTCTCCTTCTTCAATCCCTATTATACTTAGATTTGTTTTTTTTTTTATTGTGTCCCAGATTTCCTGAATGTTTTGTGAAGAGAATTTGTTGGATTTGCTGTTTTCTTTGACCAGAGCCTTTATTTTCTCTATGGTATCTTCAGAATCTGAGATTCGTTCTTCTATCTCTTGTATTCTATTGGTTATGCTTGATTCTGTAGTCTCCGTTCGTTTACCTAGGTTTTCCATATCCAGCCGGTTCTCCGTTTGTGTTTTCTTCATTGCCTCCATTTCATTTTTCCATTCTTGAGCTGTTTCCTTTACCTGTTTGATTGTTTTTTCTTGGTTTCTCAGGGTCTCATTCACGGATTTACTTATTTCTTCAAACTTTTTGTTATATTTCTCATCTATTTCTATACTCATTTCTTCAAACTTTTTGTTATATTTCTCATCCAATTCTTTAAGGGAGTTATTCATATCCTGTTTAAGGGACTTTATTGCTTTCATAATGGCACTTTTTTCCACTTTTTCTGGGTTAAGGTGTTCAAGTCCTTCTATTGTAGGGTCCTTGGGATCTGGAGTTTTCATGTTGTTTTTCAGATTGTTGGAGGAGGTCTTGCCTTGGCGTCTGCCCATCTCTTACTTCAAATGCTCTCTATTCTAACTTCTGGTACCGTGTGAGGTTCCCTTCTTGGGCAGGGACTTCACTAACAGAATGCCCACCTTTCCTCAGGCAGGCTATTGAAGCCCAGGCACTCCCTCTTTCCGGGATGCGCTTACAATGCAGGCCCAGTTTGCAAGGCAGCTGAGTTGGGGAAATTTTATGGCCCCAGGGGGAAGGGAGAAATATAGGTATTCGTACCCGGATGGGAGCTGGGCTGGCAGGCGGGAGGGGGGAGCCAGCACTGCAGGGTGACCTGCGAGTCTATGGGGTTGGGGAAAGCCCGAGCTCCTCCTCACCAGGACCCTTCCGCGGGCCCGAAGCAAACTCATCCCTCCGGTGGCCCTCTGCTAGAAGTCAGGGCCCCTGCTGGTCAGGAATGTCGCTGAGCTGGCACCTGGTCCACCTGTCCTCAGGGAGGCCTTTAAGACCCAGGAACTGCCTCCAGCTGGGATGTGCCTACAGCCGAGGCCCAGCTTGCAAGGCAGCTGAGCTGGGGAAATTTTATGGCCCCAGGGGGAAGGGAGAAATATAGGAATTGCTACCTGGATGGGAGCTGGGATGGCAGGCGGGAAGGGAAGCCAGCACTGCAGGGTGATCTGGGCGTCTATGGGGTCGGGGAACACCTGAGCTCCTCCTCACCGGGACCCTGCCAGGGGCCCGAAGCAAACTCACCCTTCCCTTCTATTCTTATTTTTATATACAAGTGTTTTGCGTACATAACAGAAGTGGACCTAGCACTTTAGTGGTCCAGAAGAGGGTATCTCCACCATTGGATATGAAGATAAAGCACTTATAATCCATACAACATGGATTCTGGGAACTGTACTCATATGAAAAAGCAGTAGGTGTTTTAAACACTGGCTTATTTCTCTAAACTCTAAAATAATCTTTTGTTTTTACTTCAACTAAAACAATGACAGGGGAAGTATTTGTAACTAACACAAGCTGTCAAATGCATGTTTGGGACTGATGCTTACCATCCTTGTACTTATTCCTCTCTTCCATACATAACAGACCTTTATATCTATACTAATGCACTATCATGAGCACTGCTCATGTACATTCTCATTTATTTGTATTTTTTTAATTGCTGTATGTTCTCTTTCATACAATGCATCCCAAGTACAGCATATTCTTCCCCTTCTCCTCCCAGTATCACTACTCTCACTTCTCTTCTTGTTTCCTTCACAAAGAAGCAGTCCTCCTAGAAATATCAGCCAAATAAGGCCAAACAGCATACAATAAGCCTGGAAACAAAACATTAGATCAAAGCAATCTAGTAGGAGAAAAAGTGTCCTGATACGAGACAAAATCTTGAAAGACACCTGTGTTCCAACAATTATGAATCTTACAATAAAAACTAAGCTAAACAACCACAGCATGTATGCAGAAATCCTAGTGTAGACCCATGTAGACTCTGTGATTACTACTTGATTCTCTATTAGCCCCTGTGTGTTCTACTTAGTTGATTCAGATGGCCATGTTCTCCTAGTGCTCTCCACCCCTCTGACTCCTACAGTCCTTTCTACCCCTTTTCCACAGGTTTCCCTAAGTTTTAACTAATTTATTCAATTTCTTATATGTTCACATGTGTATTTCTCTAGGTATGTCTGCACCTGCAATTATGTAAGTGCACTCAATAGCAAAAAGAAGAAATCAGAACACCTGAAGCTGGATGTAAAAGACATTTTGATCTACTCAACATGGAAACTGCAGAATGAACTGCAGTTCTTTATTAGAACAGCAAGTATTATTAACTATTAAGACACCTTTCCAGCACTTTACCTTCTTTATTTTTTGTTACTATTTTTTAATTGCTATTAATTTATACAAATTTCCACTTCCTACCCTCCTCCCAATACCCTCCCACTCCCCCCACTCCCTCTCCTCCTCCCTCTCCAGTCCTAAGATCAGTCAGGGTTTCTTGCCCCATGGGGAGTTCAAGTTCCTCCCCGCTCCTTCCAGGTCTAGGAAGGTGAGCATCCAAGCAGACTAGGATCCCAAAAAGCCAGTACATGCAGATGAAACAAGTCTCAGTGCCATTATCAATGGCTTCTAAGACAGCCCCTATGTCAGCCACTTTACCTTCTTTAAATGTCTTCACTGGAAATCAGTCTTTCACTTTTCTCCCTTTGTCTCTTATCCCTTCTATAGATTGAAAAACAAATCAATCTCCTGCTAATAGATCTAGTGCCCATATCCTCAAATTTTTCTTTGTGTCTTTTTAAAAAAATATTCTTCATAAACTCACAAGTGATTTAATATTACATTAAACACTTAATTTTGATCCAATTTGATTTTTCAATGGTGCTAGATGTGACAGACAATTCCTTGCTTCCTGAAATATTTCCTTACGTTGGATCTTATAATTACATCAGTTCTACCTTTGTTGCTATTTCCTTCCTTTATAATTTTGTGCTAATTAATTGCATCTCTAAGATATCAGTTTGACTCCCACTTTTTAATACCAATTGTTCCTACATAGGTGACCTCCTGTAGAAAAATCATTTCTACTCTATGTATAAATTAATTAATGAAATATGTTTTCCAAAGTGGGTTTCCTCTAGACTTCAATGAACAGTTACTCTAAAGCATAATATTTAAATCTATCTCAAAATAACATGTAAATAACAAAAATTTAGTATCTTTGTGAGTTCTTTTATCTTACCACAAATAATGTTGGCTTGACTTTGTCTTAGAAAATACTTCCAACTATGCATTACTCCTCCTTCTTAAATTATTTTAAGTGTTTTCCATTCAAACAAGGCTAAGTACTTAACTTCAAACTTTTGAAACTAATAAATATAGACATATAGCTTTGCTTATAAGAATATTAAAATAATTTTCAAATGAAGAGTTTATCTGCTAGACGATCATGACACATACCTTTAATTCCAGCAATTGGGAGGCAGATGCATACAGATCTATGTGATTTTGCAGCCAGCATGGTCTTCAGAGTGAGTTCCAGGACAGGCTCCAAAGATTTAAAGAAAATGTCTCAAAAAAAAAAACACAAAAAGAACTTTATTCACTGATAATAACCAAATTATCTTCACGACATCTTTTTGTTTTAAAACTTAATATAATGGAAAGTGAGATATTATTTTATTTAATTTTGCCTCAAATTTATTAAATAATATTCAACTGCAGTGTATTATTTTCTTTGAAAAAATTAAATGCATTAATTACTGATAGTAAATCTTTAAAGAGTTCTCATCCTTTATAACTAGCAAACTTTTCATTACCTTTAAATATATATTAATCTGAAATGTAACAATTAAGAAAATACTCCATAGATATTGCAACATGCCACTTTGAATCAAGGCAATTTCGTTTTCCTATTTCCAGAAGACTTAAGTTGACAATCAAGGTCAGTTATAAACAGATTCCCTCTTCCTTTTCTTTCCTTTTTTCTTCTCACCCACAGTTCTGCATATGAAAGAAAATGGATGCTACCCATCTTTCTAACTCTGGTATTTTTTTACAATAGAGTTGTCACAAATCCACACATTCACCTACAGAAAACACTACTTCAATTATGTCTGTTGTTGAATAAAACAACAATGTGTTTATATACTGTATTTTCTTTGTCCATTTATCTACTGATCAGCATCTAAGCTCTTGCCATATCTTGGATACTGTGAATGATGAATAATGATACAAAAATGTGCATATTCGGGTAATACTGTGGTATACTGTATAGTGATATATAGGACACTAGCTCAGAATTGAGAAATAGGTGGTTATTTATTTAGGGGTAAACTCACAAATCAGAATCTTCTGCTTGAATGAAGATCAAAAACCAAATCCTACAACCAGAAATAGTTTCTCTATTATTCTTAGTATATAGTTAATTTTTCTTCTGTTAGTTTCAAAATATCTAGGGTCTCCTAAATTTTTGAAGATGAGTATTTTCCTGCAAAGACAAGAGCAGTACCGTGCCCCAATCCTATGTTTTCCTTATGACTTGTATGTATTTCACCATTGTGGTTGAGCTGTCCTTTCTCTTTTTCAAGAGGTTTTTCCCTTTCAAACCATTCTGTACTTTGTTTAACTTGAGATATGGTTTCACTTCCTAGTAATTGAACATCTGCCTCTCTAAGAGGCCAATTTGGTTGCCAAGATTCTTGAGTAATGATACTCACAAATGCACCTGCGTCTATCAAACCAATAATTACAATGTCATTTATTCCTACTCTTAGCTTTGGTCTTTGATCATTTATAGATGTTTGTAGTTGGTACATATACATGTAAACACACACACACACACACACACACACACACACACACACACACACACACACACATATATATATATATATATATATATATATATATATATATATAGAGAGAGAGAGAGAGAGAGAGAGCTGGCTTTGCAGGTGGGAAATGACTGGGAATGACTGGGCCACATTTGGCTTAGGAGCCTGCGAGATGCCCCTCAAGGAGTTTCCAGATGGTATTGGATTGCCTTGTCTGTCTTTTGAATATCTGTATTCATTGGTCCAATATTGGCCTTTGCCACACTTTCTATATATATACCTGAAGGCTGAATCCTCCTATTTTTGCCATTCCCAGAGCAGGTATTATTCCTAAATTTTTTTTCTACAATCCCTTCTCAGATGTCCTATTCTACTACAATTTAAATATTTGGCATTTTAATGTCTCCTCATTCTTTTGGAAATTGCTTCTCCTACCCAAGATTCAGTATTATAGTCAAATGTCTCAATGTTCATTGTATGCATCCATAGGTGCTGATCTAACTTTTAAAGGCCCAAGTATCTTTGTGCATTCTAAGTTGACATTTTCAAAAGCAAGAGATTCAATAAGTACTCATCTACCGTCTGTGTCTTTTACTCCAACTTGTACAGCATTAGTTAATCTTTGTAAAAAAAAAATCACTAAAGGATTCTCTCTGGCCCTGTTTAACCCTGGTATATAATTCAATATATTTTCCAGATTCTGGAATCCTGCCCCAAGCATTTAAGACTGCTTTGTGACATAGGGACAAGATTTGTTCATTGTAAAAAGCTTGAACATCAGGGTCAGCAGAAGTGCTTTCACTAAGAATTTGATCTTGGGAAGTCTCAAGGTCTTTTGCTTTTCCCTTTTGTTCCAATACTTTTGTCTCTTCTCTGAAATAAATTTTAAACATCAATTGAGCTTCATCATCCAGGACTGCTAAAACTAACTGAATCCAATCATGTGGCATTGCTTTAATGCTAAAAGACCATGTCTTTATCATTTCCCTAACAATGCAAATTGCAAGCCATAAGTTATAACATCTTGCTTAATTTCTTTTAGATCATTCATTACTATAGGTATCAATCTACCTTCTTTTTTCCTTTTGTCACTTTAGAACCTGGTGCTTTGTAAGAGTAGATTACAGGGTAGTAAGCTAAAACCCTGGCTAATTTATCTGTGACAGATACTGGCAATATTGAATTTTGTCTTTATGCCTTCTTTCCCTGTTCATCAGCTCCAATAATGTCCTCAATTATTTCATTTATTTTTACTAATGTCTTTTGTAAAGCCTGAATCTCCTGGTCTATATATATTTCTAATGATTTCATTGAGGCACCTAGCCTCTGGTCCTCATTCTGCACATGTGACTCCAAGGTCTGAGCTTTCTCATTTAAAAGTAATATCTCATCCTTGAACATTACTTGAATAATTTATAGACTGCCATTTTGGAGAAATATTCTATCTGCTAATTTATCATAATTTTTAAACAAATTTTGATTATTAATTAAAACATATGAATTCTTTCAGATAACATCTTAGTACCTCCCCTTAGATACTAATTCAATTTTATCTGTAAAATTAATGTGATCATTTTAATAGTATTAATTTTTTAGGTAACTTTTGATTTTTGATGGTATTAATCCTGTCAACTAGATATTCATTATTAATCTGCAAACAGTATCATTCCTAAAAGTGACACATTATTTCCAAATGATAGAATATGGAATAAAAAACTGAGTCCCAATACCCAATAAATTGAAGTATCAGCCTAACCATATAAGTCTCGCATAATACAATCCATAATATTAGCAAAAAAGTTACTAACTGTTTCCATATTAATGTAGTCTGCCATATTGGTTTATTAATTACTTGTGATGCAATCTGTTATACTGTAAACTGTCCAGCACATGTCATGGTTGCAGGGTTGCAACTAGAAGCAATGCAACTGGTGGCAACAAAAACTAGTCCTGTGTCACTTTAGTTTCTGAGTCGCTATAGTTTTTCTCCCTGGTACTGGTTAAATATTGAGAAATTTGTTTTGTTTGACAAATTAAAAGCAATTAAATCGATTCTATACACTGAGCAAGAAAATCAGAATTCAATTGCAAGGAGCAGAAACTGGAAGCTGCATAAGTTGCCACACTGCAAAACACACCCCAGGGAATTTAGCAGTCATGAGTGCACTTGGGAAATTTCCAAGTTGCCACCCGCAGTAAAGTCCACTGTGGTGGGGTCCTACAAAAATTTGCTTAGGTAAAAGCAAGCCAAGTGAGCAGGGTAGGGAGATTATCTGGGCCGTGTACTGGGTAGGCCATAGGCTGTCCAACCAATAGGCATGCAGACCAAATCCGTGTGGGCACCAAATGAAGAAGGATATTTAAAAGAAATCCCTCACTAGCTCAGAATTGAGAAATACATGTTTATTTATTTAGGTATAATCTCACATATCAGAATCCTCTGCTTGAATGAAGATTAGAAACCAGATCCTACAACTGTAAAAGAGAGACAGGACGCATGCTCTACATCAACATATATAGTATAAGTGGCCATGCCCCAGTGAGGCAGGCCCCAGTAAGTACTGGCTGTAACACTTCCTACAGCAATATTTTAATTTCACTTTTTTATAAATAAAGCTTGCCTGAAGATCACAAGTTAAAACTAAGACACTAGAGGCCAGTCAGTGATATCACAATTCTTTAATCCCAGCAATAAAAGGTAATATAAAATCAGAAAAGAGACAGGCTCAGGACTCATTCTGCAATGGCCCAGCCTTGGAAAATGAAAGACTTCTCTAGTGGCTTGGATGTATTGCTTTTCTGATCTTCAGCTTGAAGCTCAGTATCTGTCTCTGGGTTTTTATCATTTGTGCTATATTTTGCACTTAATAATATTGTTAGGAATTTATGAAATAGTCACTGGCACAGGGTGGATCTGCACATGGGGATCCTCCTGGAGCCACTCATGAGGTTCCAACCCCACCTAGTTACATTTCCTTTTCTTTTATCCCTTAGACTCTGGATGGATTTGAGACTTTTATGCTGTAGCCATCACGCAATCCCCCAACACACATGCACTTTCTTTTTTTTAATTATTATTTCTTTTAACACATGTACTTTCAAAAAAAATCCTGTGCTTTTTTGATCTCTCTGTCTTTTTTTGATTCTCTCTCTCTCTGTCTCTCTCTGTCTCTCTCTGTCTCTCTCTGTCTCTCTCTGTCTCTCTCTGTCTCTCTCTCTCTCTCTCTCTCTCTCTCTCTCTCTCTCTCTTCACTGTGGATTGTGGGCTCTCCCTGAATGCCCTTGTCAATCTGCTGCTAAACTAAGTAACTGCCATGAAATCAAGTCAGGCTTTTACTGTTTTTTGTCTAAGTTTTTACTGTTGTTTGTCTAAGTTATTTAGACAAACTACCATAATATACACAGTAACATTACAGAAATTGTCAAATGGTAGAATCTTTGTTACAGTTAACTGGATTCCTATGATAATGTGGGATTTAAGAAGATTCAAGGATGCAATAGTCTTATATTACATGCATTAATCTTTTTGAAGCAAATGTTAAAATCGTGATCAGTTTGTAATAAAATTTTCCTTATTGACTGGATAGATTTTTTTAAAGGTGTTTTAGAGCCTAGTCAACAATGAAAATGGATTACCTGAATCAGAGATGAGACTAAGATTATTAAACAATGGAATAATGCTAGAGTTAGAGAAATATCAAAAGATAAAATTCTTGGAAAAAGACAACGGTCTACTATTGAAAACCAAACAATATATGACGAGCACACCCTGGATTTATGACACATAGCAGATTGAATGCTTGGAACAGAATTGGAGAAATAGAGAAAAATTGAATCAATTGCTGAAGTTATACAAGGCCCAAAGGAAGCATTTATGAATTTCTTACATAGATTGACTTCAGCAGTAAATAGAATGATACCAAAATAAATTAATTAAATTTACAACTTTTGAAAATAACAATTCGGTATGCAAAAGACTACTTAGGCCACTAAAGGCAAAGCTAGGACCTTTGGAAAAATTGATCTGAGATACATTTATTATTGAATTGCATGAACATGCTGATTCATGCATGGGATTGGTGATTTACAGAGATTTGAGGAAAAAATGAAATGTCAAATACTATAATTGTCACCAACAGGGTCACCTTAAAAGGGTGTGTAGACACAGAGAGCCTAGAAACATTTTTTCTCAAGAATATCACATACAGAAAGTACCTCCCTTGGAAATGTGGAAGTTGTGGCAAAAGAAAGCCTTAGACTAACGAATGTAGGTAAATGATGAATATTCATGCTAATCTTTCCTTTCTGGAAAAATCTGTGAGATATCTCCTGAAGACCCCTGTGCCGAATATGGTTCAGTCATTTCCTGCCTTCAAAGAGGAAACTACTTCCCAGAGCAAGTAAATAACCTAATGCCTATTGAAAAAAATTATTATTATTATAATAGAAGAGCTATAGAATAGAGATAAAAAATTAGGAGAAACCATAAAGTGAGATTTTTGGCAAACTTTTGTAAATGAGCAAAGACCAAAATTAAAAATACAACATATGACAATGTTATTGATGTTCTTGTGTACACAATTACAAATGTAACCTTAATTTCATAAGATTCTTGCTATCCAAATTGGCCTCTTTAGGATGTAAAGGTTTAGATTTTAGTCATCAGAACTTTATCTCAGATAGCACAGAGCATGAGATGTGTTAAAGGTATAGGACCAGAAGGACAGAGAGAAAAAAAAATAAAACCATATGCAGCTAACATAACAATGAACTTGTAATGACATATTTTTTACAACAATGACATACTAAAATTAACATTACTCATCGTATAAACAAACCATGAATTAAAATATGTTTCTGAGAAAAATGTTAGAGTTTTTTATGAAGAATAGTCATGATCACTAGGGTTGTACAAGAACAGGGTACAACAGCTGCTCATATTTCAAAGGCACCAACTGCCATACCTTAAAATGTTTTACAGACAAACCTGTATGGGTTAAGCAATAGCCTTTAACAATAGAGAAACTTCAGGCTATAGAATAGGTGATACAGAAACAACCAGATGATCAGCATTTTGAAGAATCAACCAATCCACTGAATAATTCAGTATTTGTTGTTAAAAAAATCTGAAAATGGAGAATGGTAACAGAAATATAGGCTGTTAATAAGAGATTCAGACAATGAGCTCAATACAGTCTGGAATTTCTTTGCCTTATTTATTATCTAAAGCATGGCCTCTTATAGTTATTGATTTAAAAATTGCTTTTTGGTTCACTATGCCTTTCCAAGAAAAACAGAAAAATTTACTTTCATGGTGCCTGCTTATAAAATTTCTCAACATGCTAAAAGACATGAATAGAATATTCTCAACAGGGAATGTTAAATATCCCAACCCTGTGCCAATATTTTAAAAGTCAGCCATTGGAAATGATAAATAAACAATTTCCTGAATGTATAGTTTACCATTACATGGATGACATTTTGCTATCTGATACAAGTGTAGATACTTTCAAAATAATGTTTGAAGAAGTAAAGAAATGTTTGCTTTACTGAGAATTGCAAATTGCTCCTGAAAAAAAATACAAAAAGGAGATTCTATTAACTTTTTAGTCTACAAAATAAGTTTACAAAAACTAATATCCCAAAAGGTGCAACATTGGAAAGAATGATTGTAGACTCTGAATGACTTCCAAAGGTTGATAAGAAATATTTCTCGTTCATGGCACACTATTGGGATAGGTTGACCTGTTTAATTTAATCAAACCTTTAGATGTTAACAAGGACTTAAATAGCTCCAGGAAATTATCATCTGAACCTGGGAGAGAATTGGCTTTATTTGAAAAGAAATTACAGAAGACACATGTAGATCATGTGGATGCAAATCTTAACTGCATTCTGGGCATTTTACAATCAAAATATTCTCCTACAGGAAATTTAATGGAGATGGAAGATATTATTTTATAATTGGTCTTTTTACCACATAAATAAGTAAAATCAAAACTTTATATGGAAAAGTTCTCTAAGTTAATTCTAAAAGAAATTTGAGATTTCATAAATTAGCAGGAATAGGCACATCAGAAATCATAGTACCTTTAAATTATGATGAAATTGACAAATGATGGGAAAAAAAACTGAACAGTGGCAAAGAGATTTTAGTAATTTTTTGTGAGATATTGACAGCAATTTTTCCAAAAACACACAAAAAATCCACTTATAAAAAAATTACTGAATCCCACTTGCATCTTCCTCCTTAGTGTTGGGTTTAAATGATTTTGCCACCACACCTGGGTAGAATATTTCTTAGAAAAATGAAGAACCATAAGTAACTGTGATGAGCATGAGTAAAATATAGGGTATATATGTATAAAATTTTAAAATAAAACCAATTATGCTTAAAAACTTCTGCTTATGTAATCACTTATATCATACAAACAACAAAGAAAACATCAAAATAAAAACAATAAAACAGAAACAGCCAATATTATCCACATTGTCACTTGATAGTCATGTCACTCACTCATTTAAAAAAAAAATCAAAGAAATGAAGATAAATTGGTGTGTTACTATTGGTTCATCATACCTTCCTGTAGTTTTCTATTATTATCATCATTATTTTATTTAAGATGTCTTTTCCTCTATTTTAAGGTAATTTTTAACATGATTTGATTCCCTCTTTGCTTATATGCTAGTATAACTCTCAACATTAGCCTGAAGACCAGGGAGCATCAGGTAAGATGACAGTGAAAGACTATGGGATCCATATTATATAGAGGAGGGTGATGGTACCCTGTTTTCAGCACAGGATATGTTGCTGCAATCGCAACCACATTACAGCTGTCAATACCTGTGCAACATCTTAAAACATCAAAAAGTTAGTGAGGAAGGGAGGCACCTGAGAATAAAATGAAGAAAAAAGAAAGTCTGAAGAAATAAGATGAAAGAAATGAGTTTGTGTATATATGACTAAAGAGAATTGTATGTAGGTTTATTGTGAAAATGTTTTAACCAATAAAAATTAAAGACATTATTTTTATGACTGATTTTAAATCCTTCAGGCAAAAAAGAATACAATCCTTCAATTTCTCCTCTTTTTTAAATTTCATTATTTATTTATTAATTAATTAAAAATTTCCTCCTCCTCCCCGCCTCCCTTTTCCCTCCCCTCCCCCACTCTCTCTCCCTCTCTAGTCTTGAGAGCAGTCACGGCCCCATGGAAAGTCCAAGGTCCTCCCTCCTCCATCCAGGTCTATAAAGGTAAACATCAAAACAATATAGGTTCCCACAAAGTCAGTCCATGTAATCTAATAAAATCCCAGTGCCATTGTCCTTGGCTTCTTAGTCAGCCTTCATTGCCAGTCACATTCAGAGGGTCCATTTTGATCACATGCTCCATCACTTCCAATCCAGCTGGCCTCGGTGAGCTCCCATTAAATCAGTCCCACCATCTCAGTGGGTGAATGCACCCCTCGTGATCCTGAATTCCTTGCTCATGTTCTCCCTCCTTCTGCTCCTCATTTGCACCTAAACTGAACAGAGAATTCTCAACAGAAGAAGTTTGAATGGCCAAAACACACTTAAGGTCATGCTCAACCTCCTTAGTGATCAGGGAAATGCAAATCAAAACAACTTTGAGATACCATCTTACACCTTTCAGAATAGCTAAACTCAACAACACCAATGATAGCCTATGCTGGACAGGATGTGGAGTAAGTTGAACATTCATCCATTGTTGGTGGGAGTGCAAACTTGTGTAGCCACTTTGGAAATGTGTGGTGGTTTCTCAGGAAACTGTGAGTCAACCTACGTCGGACCCAGCAATTCCAATCTTGGGAATATACCCAAGAGATGCCCTATCATACTACAAAAGTGTTTGTTCAACTATGTTCATAGCTGCACTATTTGTAATAGCCAGAACCTGGAAACAGCCTAGGTACCCCTCCATAGAAAAATGGATAAAGAAGGTGTGGACCATATACACATTGGAGTTTTACTCAGTGGTAAAAAACAATGACATCTTGAATTTTGCATGCAAATGGATGGAAATAGAAAATGCTTTACTGAGTGAGGTAACCCAGACCCAAAAAGAGGAATATGGTATAAACTCACTCATACGTGGATTCTAGACATAATTAAAGGCCATTGAGCCTATAATTAGTGATTCTAGGGAAGCTAAATAAGAAGGTGAACCTAAAGAAAATCATATAGTTATTCTCCTGGATATTGGGAGTAGGCAAGACTGCCCGGCAATTTCTCCTTTTATACTTCAGATTCCTTGTGCAAAAGTGAATTGTGCATGATGCATTTATTTTTTCCTCCACTGTTGCTCATTACTGACTAAACTAATAATTATTTTTCATACAGTTACTTTAATGTGCTTCTAGTATGTATTTTAATCTTCCAAATATAATAACCAGGGAAATCTTGTAAAAATTACTATTCTATTTTCAAAATTATCTAATAACATTAGCAAATATTAATGATGTATCATCATCTGAAATAAATTATATTTTGCTAATCTTATTTATTGTAAGTTTTTCCTACCAGAAAATAAATTTCATGAAATTAAATGTGGCTATTTATTTATTTTCTGTAACCCTTATGCTTATGATTGGTGTCCTGAAATCAGTGTATATGCATCTGACTTTTATCAAAAGAATAGAATTATAATATTTTGTTTTTCAGAGTGAATTTTCATTCTTTTTCAATTGTTCATATACTTCTCTATCCATTCAAAAAGTTCCAACAAATATAAGACAAAAAACTGAAGTCAAGGTAACAATTTTTTCTTCTGTTTAGTTCACATTAAAGTATTTCAATTTTCATAATTCATATATTGCCAGGATTTTAGCAATCTCTTTAAGATAAATAAGGTCATTATAGATTGAATCTACCATCTCATTCTATAATGCAAAAATTAATCACAGTAAACCTAAATATTTAGAAAAACAGAAGTCATATAATTTATTCTTATTGAAAATGACAGATAATAAAATAGAAGAGTTAACATGGATTTCTGTCTTTGATATAAGTTTTCTTAACTCTTTTTTAACAAAATAGATAAAGTAATCATAACTATGAACTGTGATTTGTAACCTGATATTAAATTTATTATTTTGATTTTAAAATAAATGTAGATAAATATGGGAAAGAAGTTTTAAATAATATTGCATCTGAAAAATAAAAATGTTCTAGTATTAATTGTGTTTTTGTCATTGCCTAAGCTTTGAATTCAGTATATTAATGTATTAATAAATATGAATACTTCTGAGTCTTTATATGAGCAAAATAAAAGACTGAATGAAATATTTCATATATTGATTGTTGTTGTACTTTAAAATTTATTATATAAAATACACACAAGGTAATTATAATTTCAAAATAAACTAATAGACTAACAGAAAATGAGAGATGATAAATTCTGACCCCAAGTATATTTTAGTGAAAAGATAATGAAACATTTTCCTCATTATTATAGTTTACATAAATCCATTTTGAACTCCAAGAGTGCTGTTAGTAAGAGTAAATTAGTTTATTTTAACCTCTGAGAACTCTTTGATACATAGACTTAATAGGTAAATATTATATTAAACATCTCTAATCTAATAAGCAAAATACATTTTTAAAAATAATATACCTTACATTTGCATAATTCTGTATATTCAGGGCATAGATTTTTATATTTTTTTAATCTTTCATACCTGCTGTGGGAGAATGATCTTTCATCCTGACACTTGTATGATTTTTAATAAAATGCTGATTGGCCAGTATCCAGGCAAGAAGTATAGTCAGGACAACCAGATAGGAAATAGAACAGTAGAATTCTGGAAAAATGACACAGTCTGCAGTCATCACCCAGCCATAGAGGAAACAAGATTTGACTACCTTGCTAAAAAAGGTACCAAGCCACATGGCTAACATAGACAAGAAATTTGAGCTAATATAAGTTATAAGAATTAGTTAATTAAAAGAGCCTGAGACCAGAGACAAAGATTTTGTATCAGAGTTGAATATAATTACTCTATGCTATCATCTGTCTCAGAACAGACTGAGGAAAAGTCAAGTCTACTCTCAAGTTTCTTGTACTGGCAAACATCATGAAATTGGGATGTTAAAACATTACAGGGTGCAAGAATCTGCAAGACAGTGTGGCAGTTTTCAAAAATACAAGTGTTCCATGAGAAATATCTTCAACTTTCTGCAAGTAAGCAAAGGCAATCATTTACAACTACTTTATTCCCTCCATCAGAGCACTGGTATGCTGTTTCCTTAATTTGTTGCCTTAAATGGAATGTGACTACTATTCACCCAGGTCTCTAACAATTTCTTCCTGTGTGTAAATTTCTGGGGATCACATACAATTTTTCACTGATTTGAAACATCCTTTCCAGGCCAATGCTCACTGAATGATTGCATGATACTTACTGTGAGTTCCTGATGCAGAAAAATGTAAGTGACTTGGACTAATTGAAGCTTCAGAATCAGTTAGGAATGTACCTTGACAGTGCAGTGAGTCAGCTCCAAAATCACGGAAGATGCAATAGCCATTCAAATGTAGTTCTGTATTCCTACTACAGTCTACAGCCTCCCTTTCTGGTTAGACTGTAAATATTTGACCCTGAGCCTAGCATTATTGCATTTTCCAACTATCTGTTTCTCCCCCATTTTTTCTCAGTAACTACTTTACTGCCTGATTTAACTTCTGAAATATCTATCATTCTCATCTTATATTCAACTCTAATATTCTCTATAAATACTGTGTTTGTACATAACAGAAACAACAATCAATGTTTTCTGAGGGCTCAGACTCCATTTTTGACACAATTCTGCTACAAACTCTGAATATATCCTCCTGAATGTACAGCTCTCCCAATGTAATAAGTATTTAATAACAATTAATGAAAAAGGATGTCAAGAATATGAAAGGAAGTGAGGGAAGTGGAGGAGGAAGGGGGAGGGAAGAAGGAATGAAGGGTAAAAAATGTGGTAGTGTTTGGAGGGAAGAAAGGGGAGGGGAAATGATGTATTGTATTAAAATCCAAAAACTAAAAGGCAAAATAAAGTTCTCATGCTTAGTACTTCAATTTTACTGTCTTTCTGTAGTCACAGCATTCTAAGAGAAGCTACTGTTAAAATATTCTGCCTATGTTTTAGGAACCACTGCTATGAATGTGTTAAACTACACAAGTCTTCTTTTTCTCTTCTTCTCTGAATATAAACTCTGTTACTTTCATTTTTATGGTCAAATATCATTATGTGTGGAAAGATGCTAATGTAATATAGTACTTTGGTTAAGAAGGAGATAAAAAACATAAAGCTGAAAGAAGCTTCTACAGTCACCATAAATTAAGTATTATACTTTTTTCTCAAACTTACACTAATTTTTATATGAATTATAAACAATATTTATGTTTGGGAGCATAAAACTATTAATTATGTACATGCAGTATCCATTTGAGAGATTTCAGTTACATATATATGACATCTAATCACCTCAAAAGAAACACTCTACGTCTTTACAAATAGAAATATGCAAAGAAAGAGCAAAAATTTCTATTTTTCTCAGAGAAAAATATATAGCTCTATAAAATCAATAAAAAACAAATATAAAAGTGTAACATACTTTTAAAATATTTCTATTCTTTGTAAGGCCAGGAACAATTCCTATAACTAATATCAATCTGGAAATTCAGAACTATATGTATAGGATTGGTATATATTTGTTCCAGTAAAAATTTTTAATGAAAATTGCAATAAAATAGAAAATGCAAAGTTCCATTCTTTTCTTTTTTTTTTCTTTTTTTTGAAAGCAAATTTTATTAAATTATAAAAGTTTCCATTTCCGCCCCTCTTCCCAACACCCTCCCACTCCCCCCACTCCCTCTCCTCCTCCCTCTTCGTCCCTTAGGGCAGTCAGGGTTTCCTGCCCTGTGGGAAGTTCGAGTTCCTCCCCCCCTCCCTCCAGGTCCAGGAAGGTGAGTATCCAAACAGACTGGATCCCCAAAATCCAGAATATGCAGAGGAAACAGGTCCCAGTATCATAGTCAATGGCTTTTCAGAAAGACTTCAGGCCAGCCACATTCAGAGAATCCGGTCAAATTCCGAGAATCTGGTAAGATCACTTCCTCGTTCAGTCCCAGTCCAACTGGCCTTGGTAAACTCTCATTAGATCCGTTTTCTTGTATCAGTGGGTGATAGCATCCCTCGCAGTACTGATTTCGTTTTTCATGTTCTTCCTCCTTCTGCTCCTCATTTGGACCTCGGGGGGCTCAGTCCGGTGCTCCAATGTGGGTATCCGACTTTATCGCCGTCCTTCGCCAGATGAAGGATCTATGGTGATAAGCAAAATATACATCAGTATGGTTATGGGCCACGGCTGATTCAGGCACCCCCTCCTCTGTCCAGAGAACAATCTGGGGGATCTCTCCTTGGACCTGGGATCCCATATATAATCAAGTCTCCTGTAAACCCTAAAATGACTCCCTTAGTTGAAATATATTCTTCCCTGATCCCATATTCAACCTTCCTCCCTCCCCCCCCATCCCAGGCCACCGAGCTTTCCCCATTCCTCCCCTACTCCCTTCTCTCTAACCCTCTCCCCTTCCATCAACCCTCCCACCTCCCCATGCACCCGAGGTTACCTGGGACTCTTGTCTATTTCCTACCTCCTGGTGGATAGCTAAATAATCTTCATCAGGTTCATCTTCTTATTTAGCTTCTCTAGGATCACGAATAATAGGCTCAAAGACCTTTAATTATGGTTAGAATCCACTTATGAGTGAATACATACCGTGTTACTCTTTTTGGGTCTGGCTTACCTCACTCAGTAAAGCGTTTTCTATTTCCGGTTGTTGACTCCGGTCATTCTTTTCATAGTATAAGATCTGTGAAACTGTTAAGAAAAACACTTAATTTCCATACTCATATTTCATAATGGGATATTTATCAGTTTAATATACTGTGAAATAATAGTTTCATTTTCATTATATTAACTTTATAATGTGTTTATAATTTCTTGATACAAAATGCTAAATTTCAAAAATGCCTTCAGTTAATATTTTTTTAAATTTATTTAATTTTTATTTTTTTAAAGAGAGCAAACGATTTTTTTCATTATAGATACCAATCCAAGTTCCCACTCCCTTCGCTCCTTCCATTACATCCACTTACCCCCCTACCCCACCCTCACATTTACTCCACAGAGAGGAATAGCCACAATGCTTTGCTGAAGGTCCAAGGCCCTCCTGACTATATCTAGACTGAACAAGGTAACCATGCATATAGAATAGATTCCCAAAAAATGCCAGTAGAAGCAGTAGGGATAAATCTTGGTTTCACTGTCAGTGGCCCTACAGTCTGCCACAGGCATGCAACTGTCAACCACATTCATAAGGACTACTTTGGTTCTATGCTTGTTCCTTACCAGCCCAGTTGATTTTGGGGAGCTTCCATTAGCTCAGGCGGGCTGTTTTAGTGGGTTTACCCATCATTTTCTTGACCTCCTTGCTCATATTCTCGCTCCTCCCACTCTTCAACTGAACTTTTGAAGCTTTGTTCATTTCTCCTATGCGGGTTTCTGCCTCTGTTTTCATCAGTTTTGGGGTGAATGATAAATAATGATATATAAGACAAAATCTAGAATGAACTAGAAGATCAGTACTTTTGGCGAACTGTGGGGCATGGTTGTGAAAAGGGATGAAGTACCCACTGATGGTGACTCCACTTCCTGGATTAGATCATGGACTACATATATATAAAGGAAACTGAGTAGAAATTTTACAACATTTGTGGCTCTCTGATTATGGTTGGATTATGTGCTCAGCCTCTTCAAGCACCTACAACCTAGACTCCTCACTATAATGACTGGTCTCTTGAACCTGAAGCCAGATAATTACTTTTACACTTAATGTTGCATTGGTCACGGTATTTTTTTTATAATCACATAAACTCAATTAAGGAGTAAATATTATTAAACTATACACAGACAGACATGGAATATGATGAAACATACTAGTTTTCAAATCATATTTTATTAAATACATTAAAATTTGGGGACAGTTATTTGTTATTTTATTTTCTATTTTTAAAATAATCTTATTTTACATATCTATCCCAGAAGTACCTCCCTCTAAATCTCATGCCCTCACCAACTTCTCCCACTCACACCCCCATCCACCTCTCAGAGAGGGTGAGGCCTCTTATTAGGAGTCAAAAAAAGTCTGTCACATCACTTGAGGCAAGTCCAAAGACTGTTCCCATGTCTCTAGGCAGAGCAAGGTATCTCTTCATAGGGAATGAATTCCAAAGAGCTACTTCATGTACTAGGAACAAATGCTATTTCTGCTGCTAATGTTCCTACAAACTGCCCAAATCACACACTGTCAACCTCATTCAGAGAGCCTAGTTCTGACTTCTACAGGTTCCCAAGCTGTGAGCCCAGAGTCATTGAGCTTACACTTGCTTGGGTCAGCTGTTTTCTGTGGGCTTCCTCATCATGGTCTTGGTCCCTTTCCTCATAATATCATCATTCCCTTTCTATAACTGGACTCAAGGATATCTGCCCATTGTTTACCTATGGATCTCTTTATTTGCTTCCACCAGTTAATAAATGAAGGTTCTATGATGGCAATTAATGTAAGAAAGTAAATTATTTTGATTTTATAGGAGTCCACAGTTAAGAGTCTAATTTTTTAAGGAGTTTGGAGTTTTATAAAGATGTTGATTTTAAAAGGTATGGGATACATTTTGACAACTTTTAAAGTGCTTGAATTTGTAAGAGTATGAAACATTTTAAAATAGTGATGTATTTTATATTATGATGTAACAAGAGAGCTTGAGGATGAACAAAAGAATGTTGTAAGTTAACAGTGATGTGTTTGTCTGTCAGACTGACAAGGGGTCATTGAGTTGTCTAATTATAGACAACACAAGCGAGAGTCATTGGAAAAAGAAATACATCAATTTATAAAATTCATCATCAGATCAGGCTGGGGGCAGGCCTGATTGGGGATTATCTCAATTAAAAATTGATGGGGGACTAACCAAACTATTGTTGGTATTACCATTCCAGGGTAGATGGTCTTTTGTTTTATGCAGACTGAGGAAGCAATGATGACCAAATCAGTAAGTGGCACCCCTTCCTTGTGTCTTCATTAACTTCTGTCTCCAGGCACCAGCTCTACTTGAGTTCCTGCCTGACCTCCTTCATTGATCATCTATGGGGTGGCAGTTTAAGCAAAATAAACATTTTCCAACCAAACTATCTTTTTTAACACGGTATGTTATCATACCAATGTAACTCTAACTAGAACATCCAGTAAAGCCTTTTCTCACTTGGCACACTGAATAGGACATTCTATCACTGGCAAAGCTCACCAATAAATAAAAATTTCCAGCTCAATTCTTGCTTGCTTTATTGGATCTGTTACAAAGATTTTTTTTTATTGATTTTTATTGAACTCTATATTTTTCTCTGCTCCTTGTTTTTTTTTTTCTATTGTATAATTTTGCTTCTTTGTCAGAAATCACGTGTTCATAAGTGTGTCAGTTAATATCATGGTCTTCTCTTTTATTTTGATTCCATTGGTCCACCTGTCTGTTTTTGTGCCAATACCAAGTTGTTTTCATTACTAAGGCTCTAGAGTAGAGCTTAAAGTCAGAGATGGTGATGCTTCCAGAAGTTCCCTTATTGTACAGGATTGTTTCAGTTACCCTGTTTTTTGTTTGTTCCATTTATGTTGAGTATTTTTCTTTCAAGGTCTGTAAGGATTAGTGATGGGATGTTGATGGGGATTGCATTGAATCTCTAGACTAGTTTTGGTAAAATAGGCATATTTATTATGTTGATTCTAACTGTCTAACAGCAGGGAAGATTTTTTTCCATTCTCTGACAGCTTCTTCAATTTATTTCCTTAAAGATTTAAAGTTCTTTTCATACATTTCTTTCAATTGTTAATTAAGAGTTACTTCAAAATATTTTTTGTTGTTGGTGGCCATTGTGAAGTGTGATGTTTTCTGATTTTTTTTCTCAGACTATTTATAGAAGAAAATTCATTGCACTAAGTGCTTACATAAAGAACTTGGTGAAATCTCACACTAGTGACTTAACAACACCCCTGAAAACTCTATAACAAAAAGAAACAAACTAACTCAGGATATAGAGATGCCATGAAATAATCAAACTGAGGGATGAAATCAATAAATTGAAACAAAAATAGCAATACAAAGAATTAATGAAACAAAGAGTTGGTTCATTGATAAAATCAGCAAGAGAAACAGACCTTGATCTAAACTAACCAATAACAGAGAGATAATATGTGATTTAACAAAATCAGAAATAAAAAAGGAGGTGAGACAACTAGCACAGAGGTATTCCAGAGAATCATCAGGTCAGACTTCAAAAACATGTATTACACAAAAGAGAAAAATTTAAAGGAAATTGACAGTTTTCTGGATAGGTACTACATAGTGAAATTAAATCAAAAGCAGATTTTAAAAATGTAAATAGACTTATGACACCTAAAGAAATACAAGCAGTCATAAAAAGTTCCCAAGAAAAAATTAAAATGAAATAAAAAAGAAGACCAAGGCCATATGATTTCAGTGCCAAATTATGCCAGAATTTTAAAGAACAACTAATAGCAATAATCTTCAAATTGTTCCACACAATAGAAACAAAGAGAACATTACCAAACTCTTTATATGGGGAAACAGTTATGCTGGTATCAAAACCACACAAATATGCATATATGAAAGAGAATTATAGACCAATCTCCCTCATGAACATTAAGGAAAAATACTCAATAAAATACTGACAAACTAAATCCAAGAACACATCAGAAAATTATCTAACCTGATCAAATAGAGTTCATCCCAGAGAAGCAGGAATGGTCCAATGCCCAAAAATTTTGCCAATGTAATTAACCATATAAAAAAACTTGAAAAAAATAAAACAAAGAATCATGTCATTAGATGTGGAGAAAACCTTAAACAAAATTCAACACCTTATCAGGGTAAAGGTCTTCAAGAGATGAGGGATACAAGGAACATATATAAACATAATAAATGCAATATATAGTAAGGCAATAACCAATATCAGACTAAATGAATAGAAACTCAAAGACTAAGATCAAGAACAAGAAAAGGCTTAAGGGTTAAATACCAATATTTAGTCATTAATGTACCAGTTCATAGCAATTATAATGTATATTCATTTTTTCTAACTCTTACAGGAGCAAAAATAAACCATGGAAGGAAAATAGTATAAAATGTAATGAAACTTCATTAATGAGTTTACATGTTGTAAAGTGATAATTTGATCAACGTGTGGACTTCTTAAATATTATATTGCACTCATTTTTAATTGATCTCAACTTATATCTGAACATTTGATAGGTTTAAAATTATTAGGATAGTGAAATATCTATATTGATATCTAGAGTAAAATATTCAATAACACATAGAACATAGTTATACAACTAAATATTTTTCTTAAACTATAAAATCAATTAAATATATAATATCAATTTTACTGCTTCAAAATTGACAAGTTGATCAATCTTTTCTGATACTAAACTTAATAATTATTAATTTTTTTCTGAGAAATTTATACATGAATCTTGTGTGCATTATTTCAACCTCCTTTGATTTTTCCTCGTTTTCCTCTCACATTTATGACCTCATGTTTTTTAAAAATCACCACATGCTCTCATTAGATCCGACCCCTTGTATCAGTGGGTGATAGTATCCCTCGCAGTCCAAGGCCAGATGGACCGTGACTGAACGAGCATGTGATCCAACCAGATTCTCTGAATGTGGCCGGATTTTCTGAATGTGGCTGGCCTGCAGTCTTTCCGAGAAGCCATTGACAATGACACTGGGACTGGTTTCCTCTGCATATACTGGATTTTTGGGATCTAGTCTGTTTGGATGCTCACCTTCCTGGACCTGGAGTGAGGGGGGAGGAACTTGGACTTCCCACAGGGCAGGAGACCCTGACTTCCCTAGGGGACAAAGAGGGAGGAGGAGAGGGAGGGGGGAGTGGGAGGGCGTTGGGAGGAGGGGCGTAAATGGAAACTTTTTATAATTTAATAAAATTACAAAAAAAAAAGAATAACGAAATTTTCTTTAAAAAAAAATAAAAAAAAATAAAAATCACCACATGCAAACATACAGACACATGCATGTAAGTATGTGTGTATGCATGAATGTATATACATACCATGGCTAGATATCACTTAGAATGTAAGAGGAAAGTATCTATCTCCAGGAATATGTTTGATTTACAGTAGCAAGCATAAATTCCTTACAGTAGAATGATTAAAAAGTGAAGCATGTCCACAACAATGGTGAACCATTCATGGACATCCCATTTATATTGGATTTCATGATCTGATTTGATGTGGACGACTAACCAGGTCTCTTCCTCAGGGAACAGTTTCCTTTGAGATATGACCATTGGGGAACAATGGTCTTATACTTTGTAAAGATTTGCCACTTGTATTTTAATAAAACACTGATTGGCCAGAAGCCAGGCAGGAAGTACAGGTTGGGTGACCAGGCAGGAAATCAATGCAGGGCAACCAGAGAAGGAGAATTCTGGGAAGAACAAAGCTCAGTGTGCAGTCATCACCCAGATACAGAAGAAGCAAGATGAGAATGCCTTGCTGAAAAAGGTACCAAGCCATCTGGCTAACACAGACAAGAATTATGATATAATGTAGAAATTAAGAGTTAATAAGAAGCCTGAACTAATAGGCCAACCAGTTTATGATTAATATAAACATCTGTGTGTTTCTTTGGGACTGAAAGGCTAAGTGACCGGACAGGACAGAAACTTCACTCAACATAGATACAAACGTGGATCTTTGAATTCAGAGCCAAGAGCATTAACATTACACCACAGGAAGTGGCACTCACTATAGAAGGGTACTTGTGTCCAATTAGAAGACTGCTGATCATCCTCAAGATAAAAACTACTATTGCATCCTGTTTAGGAAAGTGATATCCATAGATTCCCATCTATCACTTTTTTAAGCAAGTATAATTTCTAACTGAATTCTACATATTTATCCTTATATATTAAGTTAATTGAAGGCCCACCCTTCAAAAAGTTACAGCAGATAGAAACCATTTCATAATGTCTCAATTAAACAAAACAAAGAAAAAAATGGTTGTTGGATGTTCAGCCCCAACTGATTATTCTGAAATAAGTTCCCTGCCATTAACCGCCAGAGAATATCTCAGAATAACTGTGCTTTGATAATTTCATGCAATTCATTAGTAACCAAGCAAATGGAAAACATCAGATTAAATTGTCTGCAGAGTGTGAAAAAGTCATTAAATTTCAAGATCACAAAGCACCATATTAAGACAACTACAGTGTCACTAAGCTATTAAGAAGATATGAGTAGACATACATAACTGAAAAGAAGAATGATGAAATTCCAATCTAGTATGGTGTATAGCTAATAATAACCATTATTGTGAGTCTAGTATGCTATTCAACAATACCAGATTAATGATTATAAGAATAATTAAATAGGTAAGAATTATATGTGGATGATATGCTATAACCCTTGCTACATTTTTCTTAAGCAAAGTAATTTATCAGCTAAATGTTAATCAAAGCTATATGCTAGGGATGAAGAGATTGCTCAATATTTAAGAGTACTAACTGCTCTTCTGAAGGACCTGGTTTTAATCACAAACATTTACAGGGTGGCTCACAATTGTCCATAACTTTCATTAAGGGGATATTCTTGTTCTGCCTTCCATGGATACCAGGAAGGCATGTGGTGAACAAACATAGATATTGTTAAGATGCTTATAAACTGTGGTAACATTTCATTTGTATTTTAATAAATAAAGCTTGCCTTAAGATCAGAGAATAAATCAACCCCACATTTTTACCTTACAGACAAGGCTTTGGTAAAATACACCTTAAATCGCAGTAGCCACACTAGTTTGTCCTAGAAACCCAATGATACATACCTATAATCCCAGGGGTGCATGGCTTAAATCCCAGTCCAAGAGAGGAATATAAAATGGGAGGAGACAGTGCTAAATCTCACTCTGAGATTTCTGGAGTCAGGATAAAATAATTTTTGCCTTTGGTTGAGGTAAGAACCAGAGGTGGGCTGCTTTGCTTTTCTTGTCTTCAGGTTGAACCCCAATATATTTGTCTGACTTTTGTTATTAATCATGCTACAACACAAATATAATAAAAATAAGTAAATATTATATATGAATGCATTCATATATTTCAATCCCTATCAAATAAACAAGAATTTTATGATTTTCAATTTTTTGTGTAAGTTTTCAGGTGCAATTTGTTTATATGAGTGCTCAGAAAAAGCTATAGAAACCAAAAGAAGAGTGTTCCTTCATTTTAAGTTTGACTATAAGTATCCATAACTAAATATGTGCAGTCCTAACTGTAAACAGAAACAAGACATAAAAGTTATCAAGAACAGAAATATAGCTTTTTCCATTAATGAATTGCTTAACATTATTTCACTAATATTTAATCAAATTAACCTCTAAGATATCTATTAAAACTTGATCAATTATGTCTTGAGTTAGTTATGTTTACATGGAATATGTAAAAATTAATAACAATAACTGACAGATAATTGTCACTAAATATATTGGCTTCATTGCTAATCATAAGAAAATTTTGGAGATTTGTTAAGTAGAAATGTATATAAGTATTACAAAAAGAAACAATGTCTAAGACTTTTTTCTCTAACATAAGTAATGAGAATTGAGTAGAAATCATTAAATTTCTCTTGCTTCACCTGTACATTTTCAAACAACCTAGTACTTTTGTTTTACTTGTACATTTACATCATTTTGTGTTATATTCTATATTTCATTTACTTTAATTCATTTGTATGTGGGTGATTATTTTTCTCATTGTATATATGTAGAGGAGTCCTTTCTCTCATTTTAACATGCTGGTCTTAGGGACTGACTTCAGATAGTCATACTCCTGGCATGTGACTTACTGACTATCACATCTTGCAGGCCCATTTTTTGCATTTTAATTTTTCAATGCCCTGTCATTTGTTGTCTTATATTGTCTTATTTTTATATTTTAAAGAAGTGATCTCCATTTTATTATATAGCCAGAGGACATTACTTGCTTTACTTACATTCTTACTTATATTTAACTACTTGATTTTGTTTTTGTTTTTAAGGATATTCGGGATTTTAACTAAAAGAATGTACCTGCAAGACAATATGCATTATAGTTGTGAAAGCCCATGTAGAATATGTAATAGTTGGATGTTATATAAGAACCAAGGTGAATATGGATTCATATGCATAGCATAGGATTTGGCTCCTTTTCCAAAATGCTTTGCCATTTTCTTTATTTATTGATTTATCTTGAGTCCTACATTTTTCTCTGTTCCCCTCCCTGCCTCTCCCCTACCCTTCAACCCTCTTCCAAAGTCCCCATGTTCCCAATTTGCTTAGGAGATCTTCTCATTTTCAACTTCCCACATAGAACAGATGTATGTATATCTCTTTTAGGGTCCTCCTTGTTATCTAGGCTCTCTAGGATTGTAATTTGTGGGCTGGTTTTCTTTGTTTTATGTTTTAAAACCACTTATAAGTAATTACATGTGATAATTGTCTTTCTTTGGCTAGATAATCACACTCAAAATGATGTTTTCTAGCTCCATTCTTTTTCCTGCAAAATTCATGATGCTGTTTTTGGGTTTTTTGTTTGTTTCTTTGTTTTCTGCTGTATGGTACTCCATTATGTAAATGTACCACATTTTTTGTATTCATTCTTTGGTTAAGGGACACTTAGATTGTTTTCAGGTCCTGTCTGTAACAATGTTGCTATGAACATAGCTGAGCACATGTCCTTGTTTCACAATTGAGCCTCCTTTGGAAATATACAAAAGCAGTATTAATGGGTCCTGAGGAAGATTGTTTCCTAATTTTCTAAGAAATCATAATATTAACAATCAAAGGTGCTGTAACAGCTTTTATTCCCACCAGCAATGAAGGAGTGTTCCCTTTTCCCTACAACCTCCCCAGCAAAAGATGACATGAGTGTTTTTGATCTTGACCATTCTTACAGGTGCAAGATGGAATCTCCGAGTCCTTATGATTTGCATTTCTCTAATGACTAATGATTTTGGACATTTCCTTAAGTGTTTTTCAGCAACTTTATATTCCTCTATTGAGAGTTCTCTGCTTTAGTCTATACTCGATTTTATTATTGGATTGTTTGCTCTTTTGCTGACCAATTTCTTGAGTTTTTTGTGTATTTTGGAGATCAGACCTCTATCTAATGAGGGGTTAATTAAGATCTTTTCCCATTCTGTAGACTGTTGTTTTATCTTGTTGATCATGTCCTTTGTTTTACAGAAGGTTTTCAGTTTCAGGAGGTCCCATTTATTAATTGTTTCTCTCAGTGTCTGTGCAACTGGGGTTATATTTTAGAAGTGGTTTCCTATGTCAATGTGTTAAAGTGTACTTCTCATTTTCTCTTCCATAAGGTTCAGGGTGGCTGACTTTATGTTGAGGTGTTTGATCCATTTGGATTTGAATTTTGAGTATGGTGATAAATAGGGGTCTATTTTCATTATTCTACATGATAATATCCAGTTATGCCAGCACCATTTGTTAAATATGCTTTCTTTTTTCAATTTGATATTTTTTGCTTTTTTGTAAAAATTAGTTGTTCAAAGGTCTGTGGATTAAAATCTAAATCTTCTATTTGGTTCCATTGTTCCTCCTGTCTGTTCTTGTGCCAATAACAGGCTGTTTTCAGTACTCTAGCCCTGTAGTAGAGTTTTAAGTCAGAGATTTTGATGCCTCCAGAAGTTCTTTTATTGTACAGGATTGGTTTGGCTATGAAGTTGAGTACTGTTCTTTCGAGGCCTGTGAAGATTTTTGCTGGAATTTTGATGGGCATTGCATTGAATCTATAGATTGCTTTTGGTAAGATTGCCATTTTTAATATGTTAATTCTACCTACACAAGAATATGTGAGATCATTCCACTTTCTGGTGTCTTCTTTAATTTATTTCTCAAAGATTTTAATTTCTTGTCATACAAGTCCTCCACTTGTTTGGTTAGAGTTACTTCGAGATTTTTTTTTGCTATTTGTGGCTATTGTGAAGGGTGATGTTTCCCTGATATCTTTCCCAAGCCTAGAATTATCTGTGAAAATGAGGGCTTCTGATTTTTTTTGAGTTAATCTTGTATCCTGGTACATTACTAAAAGTTTTTTTTTGAGTTGTAGAAGTTCCTTGCTAGAATTTTTGGGATCACTTATGTATACTATCATATCATCAGCAAATAGTGAGAGTATGACTTCTGTTTTTCTGATTTGTATTCACTTGATTTCCTTTTGGTGTCTTATTGCTGTAGCTAGGCTCACAAGAACTATATTGAATACATATGGAGAGAGTGGACAACCTTGTTTTGATCCTGATTTCAGTGGAATCACTGGGAGATTCTCTCCATTTAGTTTGATGTTGGCTGTTGTCTGTTGGCTTGCTGTATATTGCCTTTATTGTATTTAGGTATGATCCTTGCATCCCTGCTCTCTCCATGATCTTTGTCATGAAGGGATGATGTATTTTTTCATAAGCTTTTTTGGCATCTAATGAGATGATCATGTGGTCTTTATTTTTTAGTTTGTTTATATGGTGGATTACATTGACAGGTTTTCATATTTTGAAACATCCTTGCATCTCTGGTATGAAGCAGACTTGGTCATGGTGCATGATGGTTCTGATGTGTTCTTGGATTCAACTTGCCAGTATTTTATTTAGTATTTTTGGACCAATATTCATTAGTGATATTGGTATGTAATTCTCTTTCTTAGTAATGTCTTTCTGTGGATTGTTTTTCAGGGCAATTGTAGCCTCTTAAAAAGAGTTAACCAATGTTCCTTCTGTTTCTATTGTGTGGAATAATTTGAGGATTATTGGTATTAGTTTTTCTTTGAAAATCTTGTAGAATTCTGAGCTGAAACTTTCTGGTTTTGAGATTTTTTTGTTTGGGAGACTTTTGATGGCTTTTTCTATTTCTTCAGCAGTTATAGGTATGTTTAATTAGATTATCTGGGCTTGATTTAAATTTCTTAAGTGATATTTATCCAGAAAGTTATACATTTCCTTTATGTTTTCCAATTTCATGAAGTACAGGTTTTTGAAGTGTGTCCTGATGATTCTCTGGATTTTCTCCTTGTCTAGAGAAATGACTTTGTTTTTTTTTAATTTTATACAGTTAAGGAAATCACTCATAGCAGTAAACATAATTGATATCATATTTTTACTGAGCGTATTCCAGTTAATATTCATGATAGAATATGTTACATTCAAAGTCACACATCTAATAAGCACATCAGTAAGAATTAACCATATGTTTTGTGTTTAAAATCTCATCTCTTTCCACTAACATGTTTTCCAAAATAGCATGAATTCAGCAATAACAAAACTTTTCTAAATAGGAGACAGAACACTAGTTCAAATGTCTTGAGAAAGAAATGAATTGATTGTTTCATGCAAATGAAGAAAGCACCATCTGTGGCAAGCATCACTGTGTATCTAAGTTTTCCAAATATATGATCAGAGCTCTGGCTCTTAACATCTGTGAGCACTCCTCTTCCTTTTATACAAGCATAATTGTGATGCTTGCTCATCCCACTAGGCAGCAAAGTCTCCTAGAGTAGTATAATCCTAGGAAAGTATTGTGGCCTGATTTGGTTTATGAGCTCTCTTTTGGGGATGATTGGATCATTAGTGAGTGAATGTTATGGCCAGTTCTGAATTAGTGATCCCTCAAAAACATTCTGAACAATAATTAAATTTGCTCTTTCACAGTTTCACAGATGTTCATAAGGCATATTGAATACTATAATGTCCAACCTTTCCCATCTCTAAAGCACACTTTCTAGCCTCTCTCCTACAAATATATTTCTCACATTTATATTTATTTGTTTTATGTCCTCTGAGATTAACCAGGTCTGTCTGTGCAGCACAGAGTTTGGAATATTTGTTGCAACAGAAGGTACTGAAGGGTAGGTACATTCTTGAAAACAGTGACTCCTCCTCTCAAAGATCCTTTCAGAAGCCAACAGCTGAGAGGGAAAGGAGAAAGTCTTGAAAGCCCCTTCCTTTCCATTACAGATAATTTATGAACCATTCTTACAATGCATACATTTCAGGTTACCCTAGTTATTGAGAACCCATGATCAAAATATTTTTGGAAAGCATAGGATGTATTTTCAGTCCTTCACCTATCTTCCAGCTTTTACACACTTGCCACACTATCTTTCACAATTTCCTTGAGTCTTAAAGAAAATTATATAAATGTGTTGCCTAGGATTGAACCCTTAAGAGTAACATCTCAACATCTTTGGTTAGCATTGAATTTTTATTCATTGTTGTTCAATGAGAAGAGAAAAATTTGTGTTTAAAATTGAGAATAATATTTGTTTATTGGCATAAAATAGGTGTATAGAAGTCATTATGATACTGTGAAAATTTTATTAAAAGAATATCATTAAGATTGCCTAGTGGACCTTTGACCAGCACACACACACACACAAACACATACACACACACACACACACACACACACACACATACACACACACACACATGATTCATTAAGCTAGTTCATAGTTGTGTTAACCAGTAATGGGTTCCATGCAATGAAGTATACCTAAATTGCAGCTTTTAAGTTAAACACCACCAATAATATTTGTGATACTATTGCATAGGTAGAGAATCATGGTAATAAAGGTTGTTATGATGTTTTTAGAGTTCACAACTTAGTAATAGTATCACACTGCCTACTTAACCTGACACAAGATAGAGATAGAATCATTGGAGAGCATGAAGATTCACATGAAAAAAAATACCTTCATAAATCTGCTTGCAAGACATTTTCTTAATTAGTAATTTATAGGCAAGACCAAGACCATAGTTGGTTGTATCACCAATGAGCCAGTCATTTTTGGTTATATAAGAAATCAAGCTGAATAAGTCATAATGTGAAAGCCAGTAGGTACCATCCATTCATGACTTCTGCATCATGTCCTGCCTAGGTTCCAGCCTAGTTTGAACTACTGTTTTACTTCCCTCAATGATGCCAAGTAAATTCCTTTTCCACCAAATTCTTTTTGATCATAATCATTCATCATAGCAATATTAACCTTAACTAGGACAGAAATTGTCATCAGGATGGTGGTATATTGCTGTGACAAACTTTATCAAGCTGGTTTTTGGAGCATTGTTAAAGGACATTGGAACTATGGGTAAGAAAAACAATTGTGGGTTCTAAGCTTGTTGAATTGTTTTTTGGGAGCTTGGAAGAAAAAAAATGTGTTCAGAAAAATTCTAATGATAGAGGACTTGGTTTTGGAATTACACTTTGAGACTTATTTAAATATGTGCACCACTATATATTTGTAAAATTAAAATAAGATTCTGTAGAACTTAGAAAACTGAATATCATCACACAAAATAATCCAAATTTTAAAAATGTGGCAGAAAAATAACAAATTCTCATTAGACAAATCTGCAAAGACTGAGAAGCACTTCAATAAATGTTCAACATTCTTAGCCATCAGGGAACTACAAATCAAAACTACGTTGATATTTTATCTTACAACTATCCGAATCACTAAGCTCAACAATTCAAATTAAAGCTCATGCTGGTAAGAATGCAGAACAAGGAAAACACTCCTCCATTGCTGGTGGAAGTGCACAATCACACAGGCAATTTGGAATTCAATATGGCAGTAATTCAAAAAATACTGAATTAATGCACCTCAAGAAGCAGCTATACCACCCTTAAGCATATAGCCAAAATACACCCTATCCTACCACAAGGATACTTACTCAACTGTCTTCATAACAGATTTATTCATAATAGTAAGTAACTGGAAATAACATAGATGACTTTCAACTGAAGATTGGATGAAGTCATTGAATACAGGAAATTATTACTCAGCTGTTTGAAAAAAAAAATGACACCAGGAAATTTGAGGGCAAATTTGAGGTCTAGAAAAAATCATCCTGAGTGAGAGCTGCTCCCTTGCTCCCTGGGCCTGGGCTGTGGTCTCAGTCCAGCAGGGGGAGTTCCGGTGCTTTGAGAGCCTGCCTGAGGACAGGCAAGCCCTGTCTCAGCTCAATCACATTCCTGGCAAGCAAGAGAGAGTAAACTTCTAGGAGACTTCCAGTGGAGGAGGGGTGAGTTTTCTCCTGGCCCGAGGGCTTCGGCTAGGAGGAATTCAGTCTTTTCCCACCCCCTCGACAATCTGGTCACCCGGGAGAGGCGACTCCTCCCTGCGGAGCTCTCCCGAATCCCGTCCCAGCCTTTATCCAGGTACACCTTCCTCTCTTCCCCTCTTCCCTCTGGGGCCACAAGATCTCACAAGAGAAACTCCCTTGCTCGCTGGGCCTGGGTAGGGAGTGCCTGTGTTTCAATAGACTGCCTGAGGAAAGGTAGGCCTTCTGTCAGTGAAGTCCCTGCCCAACAAGGGAACCTGACCTGGTACTAGAAGATCCGGTAGAGAGCATTTGAAGGAAGAGATGGGCAGACGCCAAGGCAAGAACTCCTCCAACAATCTAAAAAACAACATGAAAATACCAGAACACAATGAACATAAAATAGAAGGACTTGAACCTCTTAATTCAGAAGAAGCGGGAAAAAATGCCATTATGAAAGCAATATAGTCCCTTAAACAGGATATGAATAACTCCCTTAAAGAACTGGATAAGAAGTATAACAAAAAGATTGAAGAAATGAGTAAAGAAATGGATGAGAAATATAACATAAAGATCGAAGAAATGAGTAAATCCATGAATGATACACAGGGAAACCAAGAAAAAACAATCAAACAGGTAATGGAAACAGTTCAAGAATTGAAAACTGAAATGGAGGCAATGAAGAAAACACAAAACGAGTACCTGCTGGATATGGAAAATCTAGGTAAACGAACAGAGACTACAGAATCAAGCATAACCAATAGGATACAAGAAATGGAAGAACGAATCACAGAGTCTAAAGATACCATAGAGAAAATAAAGGCTCTAATCAAAGAAAACAGCAAATCCAACAAATTCTCATCACAAAACATTCAAGAAATCTGGGACACAATAAAAAAACCAAATCTAAGAATAATACGATTGAAGAAGGAGAAGAACTGCAGATCAAAGGACCAGAAAATATATTCAACAAAATTATAGAAGAAAACTTACCCAATCTAAAGAATGATATTCCTAAGAAGGTTCAAGAAGCATACAGAACACCGAATAGACTTGATCAAAAAAAACCATCCCCTCGCCATATAATAATCAAAACACAAAACATACAGATTAAAGAAAGAATATTAAGAGCTGCAAAGGAAAAAGGGCAAGTAACTTATAAAGGTAAACCTATCAGACTTACACCGGACTTCTCTATGGAAACCATGAAAGCCAGAAGTTCCTGGATAGAGGTACTGCAGAAACTAAGAGACCATGGATGCAAGCCCAGACTACTATACCCAGCCAAGCTTTCATTCACTATCAATGGAGAAAACAAAATATTCCAGGATAAGAAAAAATTTAAACAATTCACAGCCACAAACCCAGCCTTACAGAAAGTAATAAAAGGAAAATCGCAACCCAAGGAGTCCAACACTGCCAGCACTGCTTACAATAATTCAGACATCTAGCGACCCTTCACGAGCTTAACTCAAAGAAGGGACACATACAAACTCTATTAATCAAACAAACAAAAAATAATAATAACCGGAGTCAACAACCACTGGTCATTAATATCACTTAATATTAATGGACTCGATTCACCTATAAAAAGCCACAGACTAAGAGACTGGATACGAAAACAGGATCCAACATTCTTCTGTTTACAAGAAACACACCTCAACCACAAAGACAGACATCTACTCAGAGTAAAGGGTTGGGAAAAGGTTTTTCAAGCAAACGGACCTAAGAAACAAGCAGGTGTGGCCATTCTAATCTCCAACAAAATTGACTTCAAACTAAAATCAATCAGAAGAGATGGAGATGGATATTTTATACTCATAACAGGAACAATTCATCAGGAGGAAGTCTCAATCCTGAATATCTACGCCCCTAAAATAAAGCCTCCTACTTATGTAAAAGAAACACTTCTAGAACACAAGGCAGTCATCAAACCACACACATTAAAAGTAGGAGACTTCAACACTCCTCTCTCACCAATGGACAGGTCAATCAGACAGAAACCTAACAGAGAAATAAGAGAATTATTGGAGGTATTGAATCAAATGAACTTAACAGACATCTATAGAACATTCCACCCAAATAGGAAAGAATATACCTTTTTCTCTGCAGCTCATGGAACCTTCTCGAAAATTGACCACATACTCGGTAACAAAGCAAACTTCTACAGATCCAAAAAAATATTAGTAACCACCTGTGTCTTGTCAGACCACCATGGATTAAAGTTAGAATTCAAGAAAACTGCTACCCCCAGGAAGCCAACAATTTCATGGAAGTTGAACAGTCAACTACTGAATCACCCCTGGGTCAAGTAAGAAATAAAGAAAGAAATTAAAGTCTTCCTTGAATTTAATGAAAATAAAGACACAACATACTCAAACCTATGGGACACTATGAAAGCAGTGCTAAGAGGAAAGTTCATAGCACTAAGTGCCCAATTAAAAAAATGGAGAAAGCAGACATTGGAGACTTAACAGCACACTTGAAAGCTCTCGAAAAAAAAGAAGCTGATTTATCCAGGAGGAGTAGAAGACTGGAAATAATCAAACTGAGGGCTGAAATCAACAAAATAGAAACAGAGAAAACAATCCAAAGAATCAATGAATCAAAAAGCTGGTTCTTGGAGAAAATCAACAAGATCGACAAGCCCCTATCCCAATTAATCAAATGGCAGAGAGAGAACATGCAAATTAATAAGATCAGAAATGAAAAGGGGGACATAACCACAGACACAGAGGAAATTCAGAGAATCATTAGATCTTACTACGAAAATTTATATGCCACAAAGTTGGAAAATGTAAAAGAAATGGACTTTTTTTAGATAAGTACCATATACCAAAGATGAACCAAGACCAGGTGAACAATCTAAATAGACCTGTCAGTCGTGAAGAATTAGAAGCTGTTATTAAAAACCTCCCAACCAAAAATAGCCCAGGGCCAGATGGTTTCAATG
Source organism: Myodes glareolus (assembly GCF_982192425.1). Classification (NCBI taxonomy): domain Eukaryota; kingdom Metazoa; phylum Chordata; class Mammalia; order Rodentia; family Cricetidae; genus Myodes; species Myodes glareolus. The sequence continues at coordinate 66,089,943 of NC_142053.1, read as the reverse complement.
CAGAATTCTACCAGAACTTCCAAGAAGAGCTAATACCTATACTCCTTAAGGTATTTCACAATATAGAAACAGAAGAATCATTACCAAACTCTTTTTATGAAGTTACAATTACCCTGATACCAAAACCACACAAAGACACAACCAGGAAAGAGAATTACAGACCAATATCACTTATGAACATTGACGCAAAAATACTCAATAAAATACTGGCAAACCGAATCCAAGAATACATTAGAAAAATTATCCATTATGATCAAGTGGGCTTCATCCCGGAGATGCAGGGTTGGTTCAACATACGCAAATCTATCAATGTAATCCATCATATAAATAAACTGAAAGATAAAAACCATATGATCATTTCATTGGATGCTGAAAAAGCATTTGACAAAATTCAGCACCCATTTATGACAAAGGTGTTGGAGAGATTGGGGATGCAAGGATCATAACTAAATATAATAAAAGCAATATACAGGAAGCCGTCAGCTAACATCAAATTGAATGGAGAGAAACTCAATCCTTTCCACTAAAATCAGGAACACGACAAGGCTGTCCACTCTCACCATTCCTCTTCAATATAGTGCTAGAAGTTCTAGCAATAGCAATAAGACAACATAAGGGGATAAAGGGGATTCGAATTGGAAAAGTTGAAGTTAAACTTTCGTTATTTGCAGACGATATGATAGTGTACATCAGCGACCCCAAAAACTCTACCAAAGAACTCCTACAGTTGATAAACACCTTTAGTAATGTGGCAGGATACAAGATCAACTCCAAAAAATCGGTAGCCCTCCTATACACAAAGGATAAAGAAGCAGAGAGGGAAATCAGAGAAACATCACCTTTCATGACAGCCACAAATAGCATAAAATATCTTGGGGGTAACTCTAACCAAGGAAGTGAAAGACCTATTTGACAAGAACTTTAAGTCTTTGAAGAAAGAAATTGAGGAGGATATCATAAAATGGAAAGATCTTCCCTGCTCTTGGATTGGGAGAATCAACATAGTAAAAATGGCAATTCTACCAAAAGCAATCTATAGATTCAATGCAATTCCCATCAAAATCCCATCAAACTTCTTCACAGACCTTGAGAGAACAATAATCAAGTTTATATGGCAAAACAAAAAACCGAGGATAGCCAAAACAATCTTATACAATAAAGGAACTTCTGGAGGCATTACCATCCCTGACTTCAAACTCTATTACAGAGCTACAGTATTGAAAACAGCTTGGTATTGGCATAACAACAGAGAAGTCGACCTATGGAATCGAATAGAAGACCTGGGTATTAACCCACAAACTTATGAACACCTGATTTTTGATAAGGGAGCTAAAGCTATACAATGGAAGAAGGAGAGCATCTTTAACAAATGGTGCTGGCATAACTGGATGTCAACCTGTAGAAGAATGAAAATAGATCCATATCTATCACCATGCACAAAACTCAGGTCCAAATGGATCAAAGACATCAACATTAATCCGACCACTTTGAACCTGATAGAAGAGAAAGTGGGAAGTAGTCTACAAGATATAGGCACAGGAGACCACTTCCTAAGCAGAAGCCCAGGAGCGCAGACAGTAAGAGAAACAATAAATAAATGGGACGTACTGAAACTGAGAAGCTTCTGTAAAGCAAAGGACACTGTCAGTAAGACAAAAAGGCTACCTTCTGACTGGGAAAAGATCTTCACAAACCCTTCAACAGACAAAGGTCTGTTCTCCAAAATATACAAAGAACTCAAGAAACTAGACACTAAAACTCTAATTAACTCAACTAAAAAATGGGGTACTGAACTGAACAGAGAATTCACAACAGATGAACTTCGAATGGCTAAAAAGCACTTAAGGTCATGCTCAACCTCCTTAGCGATCAGGGAAATGCAAATCAAAATACTTTGAGATATCATCTTACACCTGTCAGAATAGCCAAACTCAAAAACACTAATGATAGCCTATGCTGGAGAGGATGTGGAGTGAGGGGAACACTCATCCCTTGTTGGTGGGAATGCAACCTTGTGCAGCCACTGTGGAAATCAGTGTGGCGGTTTCTCAGGAAACTGGGAGTCAACCTCCCTCCGGACCCAGCAATTCCACTCTTGGGAATATACCCTAGAGATTCCCTAACATACTACAAAAGCATTTGTTCTACTATGTTCATAGCAGCACTATTTGTAATAGCCAGAACCTGGAAACTACCTAGGTGCCCCTCAATAGAAGAATGGTTAAAGAAGGTGTGGGACATATACTCATTCGAGTTTTACTCAGTGGTAAAAAACAATGACATCTTAAATTTTGCATGCAAATGGATGGAAATAGAAAACGCATTACTGATTGAGGTAACTCAGACCCCAAAAGAGGAACACGGTATGTATTCACTCATAAGTGGATTCTAACCATAATTAAAGGTCTTTGAGCCTATTATTCGTGATCCTTGAGAAGCTAAATAAGAAGATGAACCTGATGAAGATTATTTAGCTATCCGCCAGGAGGTAGGAAATAGACAAGAGTCCCAGGTAACCTCGGGTGCATGGGCGGGTGGGAGGGTTGTTGGAAGGGGAGAGGGTTAGAGAGAAGGGAGTAGGGGAGGAATGGGGAAAGTACGGGGGACTGTGATGGGGTGAGGGAGGAAGGATGGATATGGGATCAGGCAAGTATATACCTCAACTAAGGGAATCATTTTAGGGTTTACAAGAGACTTGATTATAAAGGGGTTCCAAGGTCCAAGGAGAGATCCCCAGATGGTTCTCTGGACAGAGGAGAGGGTGCCTGAACCAGCCTTGGCCCACAACCATACTGATGAATATTTTGCATGTCACCATAGAACCCTCATCTGGCGATGGATGGAGATGGAGGCGGAGACCCATGTTGGAACACTGGACCTAGCTCCCTAGGTCCAAATGAGAGGCAGAAGGAAAGAGAACGTGAGCAAAGAAGGCAAGGGCAGAGGAAACCTTCATCCAACGTTGGATGGCGATACAGACGGAAACCCATATTGGAACACTGAACTGAGCACTCCACGGTCCAAATGAGGAGCAGAAGAATGAAGAAAATAAAAAAAAAAGTAATCAGGACTGCGAGGGATGCGAGCACCCACTGATACAAGGGGACTGATATAATGAGAGTTCACCAAGGCCTGTTGGACTGGGACTGATTGAGGCAAAAGAGATCCAGAAATAAAACGACATATAATACTTTTAAGCAGGTGTTAGCTATTTAGAAAAAGGTAATCACACTATAATCCACATATCCAGAGAAATAAGATAAAAATAAGATGTGTAAAGGAATAAAAATGATATCCTAGGAAGGGGATATACAAGAGATTTTGTATGTATACAGGAAGTATGTGAGGATGGAAACAAAATAAGTTGCGAAGGAAGGGGCAAAGGGTGTAAGTATGATGAGAGATTACTGAATAAGGTGGGCTTTAGATGCAATATGGAAACATTGTTCAGTGGAAACTTTCTGGAACCTATGAGGTTGAGCCTAGCAAGGATGCCTAGTAATGGAGGATATGGAGCCTGAACAACCCATATTCATTAATCAGGCCAAACTCTCAGTACTGACAATGGAATAATAACCCAACCACAAAATCTGTGACCCACAACCATGAGCCTTAAGCCACAATTAACTCAAAACACATCAGAGCTCATGGGAATAGCCAACCATTGACTTCTATAACTTGAGGCCCACACAATGAGAGTGAGCTCACAAACGACAATACCTAGAAGGCAAGGATTGTGATGTCATATGGCTCAGAGACCTAGGGTGTACCAAGCACAACTAACAAAAATAGTCAATCAAATTTTTCCTAATGATAGTCTGCTGTACTCATAGATGTCTAGCCCAATTGTCTACAGAGAGTTTTCTGCCAGAAGCTGAAGGAAGCAGAAAAATTCCCACAGCCAAATGTTAGTTGGTGCTCAGGGGAATGATTTAGAAGATAGGGCAGAATGATCATAGAAGCCAGAATGGTCACAGACTCAACAATAACATGACCCATAGAATTCAATAGCAACCATAGAACCTTTATTGATCTCCAGCACAATTTCTGCACATGTTTTGTGGATTTTTAGCTTAGGGTTTTTATTGGACTTCTAATGGTAGTAATTGAGCTGTCACTGATATTTTTGCCTGCTCATGGGGTATTTTTTCCTCTTATTGGGTTGCTTCATCCAGCCTTTATATGAGAGTATAGACATATTTTATTGAATTTTATTTTGTAAAGATTGGTTGATATCACCAGACAGCCTGCGCCTTTCTGCATGGAAATGGAGAAGTAGATTTTGGGGACTGGGGAGATATAAAGTGACTGGAAGGATGCTGTGGTTGAGGTATATTGTATAAGAAAAGAATAAATCATTTTTAAGAGTTTCTGTGGTTTTCATTAGCTGTGACAAAAATGTCAGCCTTGATTCACAAGATACCAGCAACATTGAAGTGAAATCTTTGATTTATAAGTATAATTTATGCTGGTAAGGGGAAATTAAGAAATAAAGAATGATGAAGAAAAGACTAGCATCAGTGACATGAAATCTGTGAAATGTTTCCTGATGGCACGGAGAAGCTATGTTCTAGAGGCAGTCAAGGCTGTACCTTGTGCTGGCAGATGGACTTAGTAATAACTGTCACCCAGATGGTACTATTTTTGAAGTTATGAAGGGACCATGAAGAGCAGCAGAAGTTTGGTTTAGTTAAAGGCCAGGAGAGTCAATTGCTGAAGATATATTCTTAATAGCAAATGAAAGCCAAGAATTAAATAGTTCATTAAGTCTCCTACTATTTTTGTGTCGAGTTTAATGTATGATTTAAGCTTTAGAAGTGTTTTGTTTTGTTTTTTAACATATGAGGGTGCCCTTGTATTTGTGGTGTAGATGTTCAGTTTTGAGATTTCCTCTTAATGGATTTTTCCTGTGACTAATATGAAATGACCTTCTTTATCTCTTTTTATTGATTTTATCTTCAAGTTTATTTTGTCATATAATAGGATAGCTACTACCACTTTTTCTTTAGTCCACTTGAATGGGATGTTTTTTCTCAAACCTTTCTTTTGAGGTGATGCCTGTCTTTGAGGTTTAGATGTGTTTCTTGTATGCAGAAGAAGGATGGATTCTCTTTTCATATCCAGTCTGTAAGCCTGTGCCTTTTTATAGGTGAGTTGAGTCCATTTACGTTAAGGGATATTAATGACCAGTGATTACTATCTCCTATTAATTTAGTTTTCATTTTTGATGATATTAATTTTTGCATTTACCCTTCTTTGGGATTTGCTGCTTTGAGACCATCAATTGTCTGTGTTTTTCATGGTGTAGCCAACTTCCTTGGGTTGGACTTTTCCTTTTAGTATTTTGTGCAGGCATGGGTTTATGGATAGATATTTGTGAAATTTGTCATGGAATATCTTGCTTTGTCCTTCTTTGTTGATTGAAAATTTTGCTGAGTATAATAGTCTGGCCTGTCATCCGTGATCTCTTAATGTCTGCATAACACTTGACCATGACCTTCTGGTTCTCATTATCTCAAATGAGAGGTCAGGTGTAATTCTGATAGGTCTAAGTTTATGTATTACTTGACTTTTTTTCATTTGCAGCTCTTAATATTCTTTCTTTACTCTGTATGTTTTGTGTTTTGATTAATATGTGGCAAGAGGACTTTTTTACATCCAGTCTATTTGGTGTTCTGTAAGCTTCCTGTATCTTCATAGGTATATCATTTTTTAGTTTGGGAAAGTTTTCTTTTATGATTTTGTTAAACATATTTTCTGTGCTTTTGAGTGGAACTTTTTCTTCTTCTTCTATACCTATTATTTTTAGATTTGGCATTTTCAGGGTGTCCCATATTTCCTGGATATTTTGAGTAAAGCTTTTGTTAGATTTAATGTTTTCTATAACTGATGAGTCTATTTCCTTTATTGTATTTTCAGTGCTTGAGATTCTCTCTTCCATCTCTTGTATTCTGCTGCTCATGCTTGTGTTTGTGGATCCTGATTGATTTCTCATGATTTCTGTTTCTATAAATCCCTTGGTTTGTGTTTTCTTTATTGTCTCTATTTCAGTTTTCAAGTCTTTAAGAGTTTCTTTCATACATTTGATTTCTTTTTCTTGGTTCTCTTTAAGGGGATTGTTGACATCTTCCAATTTTTTGTTTGTCTTTTCCATCATTTCTTTAAAGAACTTTCTCATTTCCTCTTTAAAAGTTTTAAACATTCTCTTGAAGTTATTTTTTAGGTCGTTTTCTTCTACTTCATCTACATTTGGTTGTTCAGGTCTTTCTGTGATAGGGTCTTTAGGTTTTACTGTTGTTGTGTTGCTCTTTGTGATGTTGCTTGTATTCTTACCTTTTCTACTCATCTTTTCCTTTAATAGATGTGGCTGGGGTATCTGAAATTATATTGATTAATCTTCTAGGTGCCAGTGAATCCAAAGCTCAGATGGTTGTTCCTCGTGGTACAGTCAGTGTCACCTTTCTCATTACCCCATTGGTTACTCCATGTTCCTGAAGATAGCTAGTGCTCCTGTGCTTTGCTCTGCTCCCTTGGTGTTTGCTGCCTCAGGCCTACTTTGTCCTAGGTTACTGGCTTTGACATATTTCTATAAATCCTATTCTGGATCCCCTCCTGAATAAGTCCCTGGCTTTGAGTTGGTCCTGCAAATGTTTTTTGCTCTTGTCTACTCCCTTGTAGTTCCCAGGATCAGATGTGCCCAGAACCACAGAGAACCTGGCTCAGGATTACTCCCTCAGAGATCCTAGACTCACTTTCAAACCTGCCGAGTTTTCAGGTTCCTGCCTATTCCCTTTGCTGTCCCAGACCAATTCCAAGACTCACAAGGGTCCTGGATCGGGCCTACTCCCTTTGAGGTCCAAGACTCATACCAGGCCCCTCAGACATCTCTGGTTGCTGACTTTTCCCTCAGAGGTCCCAGATTCACACCCAGACTGCCAGAGGTTCTGGCTCAGCCCTAGTTTCTGAAAGGTCTTAGATTCATGCGCAGACCCACAGGTGTCCTGGCTTAGGTCTACTCCCTTGAAGATCCCAGATTGACATCAACACCCTCAACAGTCTCTGGCTCTGGCTCTGGCTCTGGCTCTGGCTCACTTGTGTAGCAGTTACTCCCCTTACCTGTTCCAGTGGAGTTAGCTGTCTCTGGACCAGAATGCTAGCTCAATCATTGTCTGCCAGTGTTCCAGAACTAGATGGCCTTGGAACTGTATTGAGTCTTAGCTTCTGTTCCTGTGGAACTTGATTCCTCAGACCCACTCCATAGGTTCAGTCCCACTACTGTGGTATTTGTTGCCTCTGTCCTGCTCCAGCACAAGGTGGAGTTCCTTGCCTCATGTCTAATTTGGCCTAGGTTACTGCCTTTGACCCGTTTCTGTAAAAATGGACTGAATCCATTCCTGCAAAGTCCTTGGCATGGAGTTGCCCTACAAAGGTCTCTGACTCTGGTCTACTGCCTCCGAGTTCCCAGGATCGGGTTCCCAGGATCGGGTGTGCCCAGAACTGCAGAGGACTTGGCTCAGGCTTACTCCCTATTCAAATTATTCTTAATGTTAAAAATCAATTCCTTGACAGGACCCCTCCCAGCCCCCACTGCTGCTGCCCTTTTCTCTCCTGGGTCCTGGAAACACCAGCTATCCCTGCTGCAGAGCTGAGGAGTTCTATCCAGAGAGGAGAGTGGGTGCTCCCCAGGGCAGACTGTCCCCAAGGGGAGCACAGCGCCTCCCCCGTCAGCTTCTGCTGCAGGGGCTTCGGTGTTCCACGGGACCCCTCCCTGCCATCACTGCTGCTGCCCTTTTGTCTCCTGGGTCCTGGAAACACCAGCTATCACTGCTGCAGAGCTGAGGAGTTCTATCCAGAGAGGTGAGTGGGTGCTCGCCCAGGGGCAGTCAGTCCCCAAAGAGAGCACAGCCCCTCCCCTCTCGGATTCTGCAGCGGGTGTTTCGGTGTTCCATGGAACACTGAAGTTCTATCCACAGAGTGCTGAGGAGTTCTAACCAGAGAGTGCTGAGGAGTTTCATCCAGAGAGGAGGACATGGGCAGGCGCCAATGCAAGAATTCCTCCAACAACTTGAAAGGCAACATGACATTTCCAGAATCCAGGGAGCATGAAACTAGAAGAATTGAACACCCTACTCCAGAAGAAATAGAAGAAATCTAAGCAGATCTTTATGAAAATAATAGAGAAACTTAAACAGGAGGTGAAAATCTGCCGTAAAGAAATGGAAGATAAATATAATAAAGGCTGCCTTCTGACTGGGAGAAGATCTTCTCCAAACCCTCATCAGACAAAGGTCTGATCTCCAAAATATACAAAGAACTCAAGAAACTAGACACTAAAACTCTAATTAACCCAATTAAAAAATGGGGTACTGAACTGAACAGAGAATTCACAACAGATGAACTTCGAATGGCCAGAAGACACTTAAGGTCATGCTCAACCTCCTTAGCAATCAGGGAAATGCAAATCAAAACCACTTTGAGATACCATCTTACACCTGTCAGAATAGCTAAAGTCAAAAACACCAATGATAGCCTATGCTGGAGAGAATGTGGAGTGAGGGGAACACTCATCCATTGTTGGTGGGAATGCAAACTTGTGCAGCCACTGTGGAAATCAGTGTGGTGGTTTCTCAGGAAACTGGGAGTCAACCTCCCTCAGGACCCAGCAATTCCACTCTTGGGAATATACCCAAGAGATGCCCTATCATACTACAAGAGTATTTGTTCAACTATGTTCATAGCTGCACTATTTGGAATAGCCAGAACCTGGAAACAACCTAGGTGCCCCTCAATAGAAGAATGGTTAAAGAAGGTATGGAACATATATACATTAGAGTTTTACTCAGCGGTAAAAAACAATGACATCTTGAATTTTGCATGCAAATGGATGGGAATAGAAAACGTTTTAATTAGTGAGGTAACCCAGACCCAAAAAGAGGAATATGGTATGTACTCACTCATAAGTGGATTCTAGCCATAGTTAAAGGTCTTTGAGTCTATAATTTGTGATCTTAGAGAAGCTAAATAAGAAGGCGAACCTGAAGCAAATCATATAGTTATCCTCCTGGATAGTGGAACTAGGCAAGATTGCCAGGCAAACTCGAGTGCATGGGGGGTGGGGAGGGTGGGAGTAAGGGAATATGGTCAGGGAGAGGGGAGAAGGGGAGGATTGGGGAAGGTTTGGGGGAATGGGAGGGGGGATGGAGGAAGGATGGTTGGGGGAGCAGGGAGGTTTATATCTCAGCTAAGGGAGCCATTTTAGGGTTTGCAAGAGACTTGTTTCTGGAGGGGTTCCCAGTAAAAATTAAATAAAAAATAAATAAATAAATAAATAAAAAAAATTAAAAAAAAGAAAAAAAAACGCTTTACTGAGTCAGGTAAACCAGACCCAAAAAGAGGAATATGGTATGTATTCACTCATAAATGGATTCTAGCCATAATTAAAGGTCTTTGACCCTATTATTCGTGATCCTAGAGAAGCTGGATAGGAGGGTGAACCTGAAGAAAATTCAGGTAGTTTTCCTCCTGGAGATTGGAAATAGACAAGAGTCCCAGGTAACCTCGGGTGCATGGGGGGGTAGGAGGGTTGTTGGAAGGGGAGAGGGTTAGAGAGAAGGGAACAGGGGAGGAATGGGGAATGCTCGGGGGACTGGGAGGGGGGAGGGAGGAAGGATATATATGAGAATATATCTCAATTAAGGGAGTCAGTTTAGGGTTTACTCGTGACTTGATTATAAATGGGATCCCAGGTCCAAGGAGAGATCCCCAGATTGTTCTCTGGACAGAGGAGAGGGTGCCTGAACTGGCCTTGGCCCATAACCATACTGAGGAATATTTTGCTTATCACTATAGATCCTTCATCTGGCGATGGATGGAGATGGAGACGGAGACCCACATTGGAACACTGGACTTAACTCCCTAGGTCCAAAGGAGAAGCAGAAGGAAAGAGAACGTGAGCAAGGAAGGCAAAATCAGAGGGAACCTTCATCTGACGATGGATGGCGATACAGACGGAGACCCATATTGGAGCACTGGACGGAGTCCCCCAAGGTCTAAATGAGGAGCAGAAGGAGGAAGACCATGAAAAAGAAAATCAGGACCGCGAGGGGTGCGATCACCCACTCATACAAGGGGACTGATCTAATGAGAGTTCACCAAGGCCAGTTGACTGGGACTGAGCGAGCACGTGATCCAGCCAGATTCTCTGAATGAGGCCAGATTTTCTGAATGTGGCTGGCCTGGAGTCTTTCTGAAAAGCCATTGACAATTACACTGGGACTTGTTTCCTCTGCATATACTGGATTTCTGGGATCCAGTCTGTTTGGATGCTCACGTTCCTGGACCTGGAGGGAGGGGGGAGGAGCTTGAACTACCAACAGCATGGGAGACCCTGACTGCTCTTGGGGATGGAGAGGGAGGAGGGGAGGGAGTGCGGCGAGTGGGAGAGGGTTGGGAGGAGGCGCGGAAATTGAGACTTTTGTACTTTAATAAACTTTGAGAAAAAAAATCAATTCCTTTAAAGAAGAGGTATAAAAAAAACTGATATGTTTATGCAAATTTTGCTAGAAAAAGCTATTCATCTGTTTTTGGATAAAATACCTTTTAAGGTACTCATGTTTCAGTATTTATTTTATGAATTTTTTTTCTTATAGGTCTATAGGAACTTTTAAAGACACTAACTACCTTATGTTCATATTTCCATACCTAATTAAATTTACTTGGCATTATATACATTCATAGGAAAGATTCAAAAATTGATGAAAATTTGAAGCCAGGAATTGCTTTGAACTAAAATATGTTAATATTAATAAAGTACATGAGTTGTCTTAGCTACCATTCTACTGCAATGAAGAGACTATGATCAAGGCCACCCTTATAAAAGAAATTATTTAAATGGATATATACTTCCAGATCTAGACAATTATACCTTGTATATAATAGCAAGAATCAGACAGATATGGAGCTGTAGCAGTAGGTGAGAGCTTATGCCCTGATCTGTAGGCAATAGGCAAAAAGACCAAGACACTGAACCTCTGGGCATTATATGAGTTTTTGTCAACAAAAAGCCTGATCCCATGGATGTACCTCTTCCAATGACACTAAACCTCTTGTTCCTTCTTCAACAGTTCCATTCATTGGTGATCAAGTATTCAAATATATGATCTTAGAGAGACTATTCTGTTTCAAATAACCACATGATTATATGTTATGTTTCAAATTGTTAGAATGGTTGTTTGACATCACAACTTTATATTTATAAGGTAAATGGAAGAATATGTCTTCAAAAATTATTTGTGACAAGCTTCTAGGTATCAAGCAATTTCTGAAACCTTTACTCTATTATAAACTCTATATATCATGGAAATAAATATATGAAGAGTAAACTGTATTATTTATATAACAGTTAAACATTCTAAAAGAATATTTCATATAAAAATAATAGCATTTATCAAGATGAATATATGTGAAGGATAAAAGGTTTCTTAGAGAAGCAGAAATGGAGTCTTGTAATCAAGTGATATTGGAAAGTTAGGAATCAAATAACACACCGAGACAGGAAGATGTTTAGTCTCCAATGTTCTCACAGAGTCAACAAAGAACTTTGACTTTTGTCTTGCAAGTTTAAGAGCTACACAGAGTGCTTGTAAGAAAAGAAATAATATAATTGGCTATATTTGATAGGAAACAAATTTGTGACTAGATGGATGTGAAAATTAGGATAATTTGTTCTAGTTCTATTAAGAAAACATGAAGATCTTGGAAAATAATAAGACAGAATTGAAACTTAACATATTTTTTTTTGTTTAAACTATTTTTTCAAACATTATATGTTGTATGATAAATACAACATAATATAATAATTGCTTTGTATCCTGACAAATAAAGCTTCCTGGAGAAGAGAGGGTTTGGCTAGTCACTGGTTAACCAAAGAAGTCAAGTAGAATTAAGGAGACTACTGATGATAGAGAAATTTACAAAAGTCCTAAAGTTTTTTTAAAAAAATACAAATATCAAAAATATCATATTAATTTGAATGTGGTCTTTATGGTGGCATAGCCATGTTTTTCTATGTGATGTGCATTTTTTTCCTATTGTACCTTCCTCTGTTTTTACCTCTGCTGTACAATGTTACTAACATCTACTTGTTTATATTTGTACAAATGAATGGGGAATCTAGATATATGAAGTCTATAGTGAATTAATGATTTTACTATAAAACTCCAAGAATTTTTTGACCGTTTAAATAAACATAACTAAAAATTGATTTGATTTTAAATCTAGTATTTTGTAATCATTTCCCCTTTCACAGTTATTTAATCAAATATAAACACTACTAATATTAGTACATTAAGTAATATTTTAAGAGCTGTATTGAGATATATTAATATTTCATAGTATTTAGATGTTTATACTGTTTATTTCTGTGTATTCACAACATTTAACTATAATTTTGAAAATTTTTAATTTTCTTGCCAAATCAAGAATTTCTTCACAGGTTTACAGTTATTCCCTGCTTTTCATTTTCCATCTTACACCAATTATTTATTTTCCTTCATTTTATTTTATATAAGTGAAATTGGCAATGTGTAAAATTATGCAACTACAGGCCCTGTAACTCAATGTTTTTTTAATTTGGATAATATTTTCATATTTAGTTTTTACATGGTTGAAGGATACTTAGGATAATTGCTTACCCATTAATCAAGTGATAAGCATTTGGTTTACATCTAATACTTTACTGCTACATATAGTATAGCTATTTTTCTTTTATAAGTTTAGGTTTTAAATAATCATTTTTCTGAGTATTAGATTTATAGGTCATATTTTAATATTTAAGATGTGAGAGGAAATAAAACTGTTTTGATATGGACTGCACATTGTTTTTACATTCTTATAACCCTTTAGCAGTGTCTTGTTTTATTTTCCCATATGAGATAATTTTCAGTCTTTGTTCTCATTTTAGAGGTGTCATAATATATGTGAGATGGCTTTACTCTGTTAAAGCTGTTAATAACAATCATGAGATAAGCAGTTTATATAGGGAGAGATTCTATAGGCTGTTAATCCCAAGATCAACACACCCATTATCTTAGATTCTGGGCTGTGTATGTAGCACACTTATCTAACATGTACATTTTTTTGGATTTGATCTACAGCACTATAAGATATAAAAAACTTAAATATGTGATTCAAACTTTCTTTTCTCAGTAATATCATGTGTCTCATGTAAGCCAAAGAAGCAAGGTAACTTGGAATTATTTTACAAAGTCACTTACTATTCATGAGAGGCCTTAGAGTACTAAGTTTCCTGAAAAGTTTCATTTGCCAATACACACTTTGGTAATTAAACTTCAAAATTTAATTACCTTGTCTTAGAATACTGTGCCATTCAAACCAAAGTAGTAAAGGCTTCATGGTCTGTGTGTATGTGTGTGTGTGTGTGTGTGTGTGAGAGAGAGAGAGAGAGAGAGAGAGAGAGAGAGAGAGAGAGAGACAGAGACAGAGACAGAGACAGAGACAGAGAGACAAAGAGAGAAACTATCAGACTGTATGTCTTTCCGTGTGTCTGTGTATCTTTGTCTGATTGGCAGTGCTGAGAATCTTATACAGAACCCTGTACATATTAGATAAGCATTCAACTACTTTTCTTTTACCAAGCACATTTTTCCTTTTATGTGGCAGGCCACAAATTCAAGCATTAACTAAGTGATTGGATGTCAGCAAACTGTCACTTCATTATTGTATCAATATGTTATGGATTAGTCTTTTTGCAGACTGTAAAGATGTATTGCTCTCATTGGTTTATTAAAGAGTTATTGGCCAATAGCTAGGTAGGAAGATATTAGGTAGGACTTGTGGAAATTGAAAGAGCATGGAAGATAAAGGTTGGAATCACCAGAAGACTTAGAGAAAAAAAAGAAACATGAATTTTCAATAACGAAGAAAGATACCATGTCATACGTAGAACTTAGATAAAAAATAAAGATTAATTCAAGAAGTAAGATCTAGTTAGTAACAAGGCTAAGCTATTGACTGAACAGTTACAATAAAAATTAGGTCTCAGTATCATTTAATGGGAAAGCCAGCAGTCTTGATGAGAAACCACACTTACATGAGTAGGAATAATTTGCTTGTTAGACAAGTTGTAAAGCAAGGTAGATGAATAATCTAGCAAAATGAATATCATCTTTTTTTTCTCCGGAAGTCTACATATCATATTCTAGCACTATGAATTGTAGAGAACAAGGGGAAGTTTCCATATCAACTCCTGCTTGAATTTTCTTCATTCTGTCATATCATATGACAGATTATGTCATACCATAAGAAATGGAGTAGTGACATCGATTTCTGATCGACACCCAAAAACAATGGTAATTTCCTATGCTGTTTTTGTGCCCGCCCTTGGAAGCAAAACTCCCTGAAAAACAAATTATTGGGAGGTATCCAGTGCCTAGTTTTAGATTTTGATTTTATATTTTATGACATTTGCAAGAAGCATTATCATCCACTAATGATACCTATTCATTTCTCATTTAAAATTACATTTTTTATCAGGCATAAAATTCATTAATTATTTCAAGGCAATGAAGGAATTCATAAGTGCAGAGTTGTAGTGGGATGGCCATGGAATTTCAGTTTGCAAGGTATGAAAGTTTACTAAAGTTAGATTAAACTAATTTTTACATAATAATATGAACATAATTTTTGCTATTGGACCTCACACTTAAATGATCTCTATAATGTGCTTTATTATGTATGTTTTACATCAACAAAAGTGCAAAAAAATCATTTCATTAAAATGTAAGTAAATTCTTTGATTCTACATTTTAATACAACATTATTAAATGTTTCTGCACCCCAATAAGCCCCATTGCTGATTCAGTAATTCAAATTGAACAAATCAAACTGAATTTTAAAAATCCCAGTGTTAAATCTATACAAATGATCCTTGATGGCATTCCAGGCCCCCAGAGAGGAGATGGGGAAAGAAGACCAGAAAACCACGTTTGTTCTCTTGGTGGCAGTTTAAACACCCTTTTGTAGTGATCATGTGTATCTCTGGGGAGGGGTCATCATTTGGCAGGCTTTCTTTGGAGTGGAGTCTGGACTGAGGCAACTCTCAGGTAAGGGTCCTTGGAATAGAAATTCCACCCTAGCATTCCAGGCTCTTTGGATATATGGATGTCAGGGGATATAGTGAAGGCTTAACCCAAACATTCCAGACACTTTGTTTATAGCGGTACCAGCTCAGTCTGTCTTCTTTCTACAGGCATGAGAAGATATAGGGAAGGAAAGACGTGGGAATTGATGGACTCATGCTCAGTGAGAGATGTGGCCGGAGAGGAATCCAGTTAACTGCTAGGATGGTGACCTCAGGCAACATTTCCTAGAGGAAAATGAGAAGGCAGGTTGCTACAAGAAAAAAAAATAGATTGTTGTTATCAGCCCTCTGAATGGAGCTTGTCATGGGAAGGGGATTAACTATCATAAAGAATGGCATGGAGAAATGCCCTGGGTGCACAAGGGAGGTTAAAGTGAATGAGTGAGAAGAGAGCTCATATGACATTCAAAACCAGATTTCAGTTGCTGGGTAGGTGCCCATTTGGTGGTGCCAATGGTGAAGACCCAGGACCTGGTGCAGGTGCTGGCATTATTTGTAAGATCCTCTGCAAGTTGGTTATGGCCTAGACAGCAGGAATGACCTGTAATTATGCCTGAAAATATGTGGGGTCAATATTGGCTCTGGAAGCTGTTAGTTTTCACCACACCAGGTTTCTTGATACAGCAGCGGAGCTTTTCCCAGGGACCTCCAATTATCTGTAAGACAGCTGGAACAGATATACATTTTGGTGTCATAGCAAAAGGCTATGACTTTAGGTTAAAAGGCATGAACATATTAGGAGACAATTAAAGAAAATTGGAAACATTGTGCCTCTGAAAATACATTTGAAACCTGTTAATTCTGAACTATGAAGCCTGTGAAAAATGGCACACCTGTCTGTATTTTTATCAGGAAACTTAACAAATAAAGTAATGAGCTACCAGAACCCTAAGTCATCAAATGTCATTAGATAGATCTTAGAGAGTTCAATAAATTACAAGAAGTGAAACAACTTTCTTTCAGCTACACAGGCAATCCAAAATTTCTCAGTAGTCTTTGGCAAATACCAGTCTTATAAGCAGTACTTGCCTTTACCTGATGAGCCCAGAAGGTCTGACTGATTTTCCTGTGGAGTCAGGGTTTGATCTACCTGTCTTTATTGGAAGAGATGATTAATACCTCAGTGTAGTGTCAGGAAGTTGATGAGGTGGAAGGCAGTTTTTGCTGTGTGGTTGAATTTGTCATATCCAAAGGCAAGTCTCCAAGGCAGAAGGTCTTCTGCAACCATGCTTCTTCTTGTAGGAGCTATAGTATCTAGAAAGAGCTGGTATGCCTCTCTGTTATAAGAAGCTTCTTTTTTTAATTCCTAAATAAACTTTATTATGAAAAACTTGCAAATAAGTAAAAATACAACACATGACATATAACCAGATTCAAAGTCTGTAGAACTTAATTAACTTTCACACAGCTTTAATTGGCATTTGAAACACAAGCCATGAAACTTCCCATTAAATATTACACACTGCTTACAAAGAAGACGATCACCTAACAAAGTCATTCCAAAGCCTCAAAGGTAAAACAACATAAAAGTCTAGATTTATTGAGATTTTGAACTTAGGTTTACAGTATCTTTTTCAGGAAAGTGCTTGGTTACAGATGTTTAAGATTTATGAACAATACATTTGAAAAAATTTTATGCTATTTTCAATGTGTATTCATTCTTTTATGTATTATTAAATTGAATAAATAATCTAAATTCACAAATGCATTAAGAAATGATACAGCTACATAGATTCCTCTAGTAGTCCTAGAAATTTAAAATCTTATTTTATTTTATTTTAATTTTTTAAAATTTATTTATTTATTTATTTAAAATTTCCACCTCCTCCCCGCTCCCTTTTCCTTCCCCCTTCCCACCTCCCCCTCCCTTTCTAGTCCTAAGAACAGTCAGGAGTCCCTGCCCCGTGGGAAGTCCAAGGTCTTCCTCCCCCTCTATCCAGGTCTATAAAGGTGAGCATCCAAACAAACCAGGCTCCCACAAAGTCAGTGGATGCAGCAGAATCAAAACCCAGTGTCTTTGTCCTTGGCTTCTCAGTCAGCCTTCATTGCCAACCACATTCAGAGTGTCCAGTTTGATCACATGCTCCATCACTCCCAGTCCAGCTGGCCTTGGTGAGCTCCCATTAGATCAGTCCCACTGTCTCAGTGGGTGGTCGCACCCCTCGTGGTCCTGACCTCCTTGCTCATGTTCTCCCTCCCTCTACTCCTCATTTGGACCTTGGGAGCTAAGTCCAGTTCTCCAATGTGGGTCTCTATCTCTGTCTCCATCCATCGCCAGATGAACGTTCTATGGTGATATGCAAAATAATCATCAGTGTGGCTATGGGACAAGGCCTGTTCAGGCACCCTCTCTTCTGCTGCCCAAGGAACAATCTGGGGACCTCTTCTTGGAGCTGCGAACCCCTCTAGAATCAAGTCTCTTGCAAATCCTAAAATGGCTCCCTTAATTAAGATATTTACTTCCCTGCTCCCATATCCACCCTTCCTCCATCCCACTCAACCCATTCCCCAAGGTTTCCCGAATCCTCCCCTTCTCTCTACCAATATCTCCTTACATCCACCCCCCACACCCCTGGGCACCCAATTTTTGCCTGGCATTTTTGTCTACTTCCAATATCCAATATAGAAAATAACTATATGATTTTCTTTAGGTTCACCTTCTTATTTAGCTTCTCTAGGATCAGGAATTATAGGCTCAATGTCCTTTAATTATGGCTAGAATCCACTTATGAGTGAGTACATAGCACATGCCTCTTTTGGGGTATGGGTTACCTCACTCAGTAATGCATTTTCTATTTCCATCCATTTGCATGCAAAATTCAAGATGTCATTGTTTTTTTACCGCTGAGTAAAACTCTAATGTGTATATTTTTGACACCTTCTTTAACAATTCTTCTATTGAGGGGCACCTAGGTTGTTTCCATGTTCTGGCTATTACAAATAGTGCTGCTATGAACATAGTTGAAGAAATGCTTTTGTAGTAGGATAGGGCATCTCTTGGGTATATTCCCAAGAGTGGAATTGCTGGGTCCTGAGGGAGGTTGACTCCCAGTTTCCTGAGAAACCGCCACACTGATTTCCACTGTGGCTGCACAAGTTTGCATTTCTACCAACAATGGATAAGTGTTCCCCTTACTCCACATCCTCTCCAGCATAGGCTATCATTGGCGTTTTTGAGTTTAGCTATTCTGACAGGTGTAAGATGGTATCTCAAAGTTTTTTTGATTTGCATTTCCCTGATTGCTAAGGAGGTTGAGCATGACCTTAAATGTCTTTTGGCCATTCGAAGTTCTTCTGTTGAGAATTCTCTGTTAAGTTCAGTATCCCTTTTTAAAATTGGGTTAATTAGAGTTTTAGTGTCTAGTTTCTTGAATTCTTTGTATATCTTGGAGATCAGAGTTTGTCAGATGAGGGGTTGGTGAAAATCTCCCAGTCAGAAGGTAACCTTTTTGTCTTACTGACAGTGTCCTTTGCTTTACAGAAGCTTCTCAGTTTCAGGAGGTCCCATTTATTCATTGATTCCCTTATTGTCTGTGCTACTTGGGTTCTACTATGGAAGTAGTCTCCTGTGCCTATATCTTATAGACTACTTCCCACTTTCTCTTCTATCAGGCTCAAAGTGGTCGGATTAATGTTGAGGTCTTTAATGCATTTGTACTTGAGTTTTGTGCATGGTGATAGATATGGATCTTCTTTCATTCTTCTACAGGTTGGCATCCAGTTATGCCAGCATCATTTGTTTAGGATACTTTCTTTCTTCCATTGTATACTTTTAGCTCCCTTGCCGAAAATCAGTTGTTCATAGGTTTGTTGGTTAATATCTGGGTCTTCTATTCGATAATGCCATACTCTCAAATCTGTAAAGGCACTTGAGTATAAAGGCACTATTACCTGTTTGATATATCTAAATTAGACGTATTTGTTAAATTTAGATATATAGTTTATCCAATCAGATACAACTTACCAGTGTCAAAATAGACAGGAAATTAGAAAGAAATATTTTAGATAGCCAAAATATACTGGAAACATGATCTCTCCTTGTTATGTCCAGCATACATGGGTACTTTTAACAAAGATGACGTTGATATTTATCTTTTGGCATCAACCAAAAATGGCTGCTATCATGTTTTTGTATTTTTCCACAGCTGGTGCAATCTGGAGTTACAAATTTTACAGACTTTAAAACAAGCACACATATACAAACAGACATAAAACAAACATACTGGGGTGACATTATTTACACTTGTATATTAACAGACCAAGGAACAAAACTTTTACAAGGAAACTTTGTCAACTGACAACTTAAAATCCTAGAGTAGACTGCAAGAGCCACATAAGCACAGAGATTGTCTCAAAGATGGTGTAATGGAGAACAGAATCATAAGAAAAGAAGACCAATGAGTCTCAGAGTAAGGGGAGGGGAATGGATCCATTGCAGGAAGACCAGATGACCAGATCACATGCCAGGATTGAGAGAGACAGAGAAGTGCAGAGATACAAACAACAAACAAAAAGAGAAGTGGGGTGGGGAGAAGAAGGGGTGGGAGCACAGTTTCCAGAAATCATGCGCATATGGGAGGTTTGTTTACCTGTTTCCATGCTGGCACACACACACACACACACACACACACACACACACACACACACAAAGTAGGCATCAAGTACTTATAGAGTCTGATAGCCCCAATTTGAAAAGATTTTGTAAGAGCCATCCCAAAAGCACTTGGGGACCTGGATTCAAATTGCAGGTGACCATTTTGCAAGTCTATGCCATACCTAAAGCCTAGCAAAATGCATCCAAGTGGCAGACTTTTGGTACACATAGAATACTGTATTTGTAAATAATACAAACTCTGTGTTTGGTAAATACAGTAGGGTTTGAGAAATTCCCTTGAACAGAACATCTTCTGAAAAAGGGATCCTTCAGGACGAGACAGCTCCTTTCCTGGTAATGGTTTGAGAGCATGTCACAGCCATATCTTACCCAGGACAGTCCAAAAATTTCAGAAGACACTGAACCACTAAAGTAGTGATTTGAAAAGTGAAACTTACCCAGATGAAACCTATTTTAGCCTGATGGAGAGCAGGTTCAGTGCATAAGGGTGTTTCCCCACATGTGTCCTCAGGTCAGGGTGAGAAAAAGCCCCCTTAGTGGGACTTCCAGATGAAAATATCTGTACCCCAATAAGCCCTTCTGCCATCACAATAATCCAAATCAGACCAAATCAAACTGAATTAGAAAAAGTCCAGGTTTAATGGATATCAACTCTCTTGGATAGCTTTCCAGGTTATAGATAGGAGAAAGATAAGGGAAAACCACATATTTTCTCTCTGGGAGGCAGTTTAACCACCCTTTGGGAGTGTTTTTGAATATCTCTGGGCAGGCTTTCTTGTGGGTGGAATCTGAATTGAGGCAACTCCAAAGGGAGGGTCTTGGGAAGGAACTTCTTCCCAAACATTCCAGGCTCTTTGTATATATAGACGCCAGGAAATGGAGTGAAGCCTTAAGCCAAACATTTATGTGTCAAGATGAAAAATTAATGATGTCATGTTATTTTAATATTCCTCTTCATAGTTTAGAAAATACAAGGACATAGCATCAAATATTCTATTAGTATCTAAGTTAGGGTTACTAATGTTATGAGGAGAAACCATGACCACAGCAACTCACAAAAATGGGTGCATTTATTTGGGTGGATTTTAGTAAAGAGTTTAAGTTCATTATCATTATGGTACATAGATTTGTAGTCAGTCATGGTGTTGGAGAAGGAGGTGCGTTTTCTATATCTTGTGCAGGCAACAGGAATTTGTCTGAGTCCATGTGCATAGCTTAAACATATTTCAAACCTCAAAGCCTATTGCCAGAATAGCAGAATTTCTCCAAAAAGTGGTGTTGGAGGTCCTTCTGTCTATGTATTGCTCTTATAGGTTAATGAATAAAGAAACTGCTTTGGCTTATAGCAAGGCAGTACTTATCTAGGTGGGGAAAACTAAACTGAATGATGGGAGAAAGAAGGCAGAGTCAGGCAGAAGCCATGTAGTCACCAACAGGAACAGACATGCCAAAATCTTGCTGGTAAGCCACAGCCATGTGGCCATACACACATTAATAAAAATTGGATAAGAATGAGCCAATAAGAAGCCAGAGATAATGGGCCAAACTATGATTTAATTAATACAGTTTCTGCATGATTATTTTGAGACTGAGCAGCTGGGAACAAACAAGCACCTTCTTACAATAAATTGGTACCAACATGGCCAACTAAAATTCACTTAAAGCCTGAGAGAGTTTGGTAAGGAATTCAAGGGGGGAAATATTGTTAAGTACAGCTTAACGCCCATGGTTTTGTTAGGAGAGGTTTTCCTGCTTTAGCAGTAGCAGAAAAAAAGCCATCTAGTTTAAAACAGTGGCATTCTGGGCCATGAAGCCAGCATAAACTCTAGCTCTTTCAGGAGGCTAAACATTTAAATGGGTTTTGTGGGCAGTGTGTTGCAAGTGGAAATTTGGCCTAACTGGTTATCAGAGCTGAGGTGGTGAGGACAGCTCCCACCCAGCAGACTTAGAGGCCGTAAACAGTCTTCTTACATGTTGGACTGGGCTGAGCAAGCCAATAGAGCCATTTTTCTCCTTGCAATGCTGCCACTTAGGTTTTTCAAAAGCAATCCTGGTCAGAAAATGATTACATATATACAGTAAAGACAAATCCAAATGGAAAAGACCTCTAAATGGATCATAGTGGTGAATAAATGCATGCAGGCTTGGGAGAGAGAAGAAAAAGAGTATAGAAAGTAATAAAAAGAAGTAATTGGTTCTTTAAAATGTAAGTCTTCAAAGAGAATTAGTAAACTTGTAGACAAAGTGATAGAGTAAGAAGGTCATAGAGTTTTAGCTTGTTAAAAGTTTATAACAAGTGTGAGTACATACCATTACATAAGTCGTGTTTGCTTGGTGTTTTAGATATTAAGATGATCCATATAGATTGATCACCTCCACCCTGTCCAAAGGTTAGAAAATTCAAGCATACTTTTTGTCCTGCTTTTGAAGTAATAAGATTAATCTATGGAGTGGCTTCCTTTAGCGTATTTGATCTAAGGTCAGTTCACTGCCTAAACAACCAAATGGTTTTTTTTCAACATTTAATTGCTTGATGTCTCAAGTATTGAAACAAATAACTGTTCTAGATTTCTATTTTATCACATTAAACTAGTCTTTCATCTTCTTCTCCTTTTAGTATTTGGGTATAAAAGTATATGGAAAATACACGCAGGTGAATTCAGCATCTGATATTTTCTGAGTTTCCCTCCTGTTACCATTCTATGTCTTAGTGATTCTTTCTTGTCTCTGTTCCTCCTACTTAACATTTTTCCAATCCTCATGCCCCTACCATGGTAAGTGATAAAATTGTCAAAGCATGATCTCCAACACTTCTCCACAAATTTTTCCCAGATACCTCCCTTCAAATTCCCAATATCCCTCAATAATATAATTATAAAATTAATAGCCTCTTTTTCTTTGAATATTATTGTTATATATATATATATATATATATATAATATATATATATATGTAATTCATACTTGTGTTGCCTGTGTTTTTATATTGGTTCAGGGCTAATTACCTTGTATTTGTAAGCTAATTTGGGAGCTCATAGCTAGAAGAGGAAAATTATTCCTTTCTCAGTTATCATTAATTATCTGTACTTCTTTGTTTAGGGATAAGACCTGGTAAAAATTTTCCCTTTCTAAACTAGCATGTCTACTGGTATTTCCATTGATCAAGTCATGTTTATGTAGCTATTTCTTTTTTTAAAGATTTATTTATTTTTATTTTATGTATATTTGTGTTCTGCTTGTTTGTATGTCTTTGTGAGCATGTCAGATTTCCCGGAATTGGATCTATAGACTTTTGGGAACTGCCATGTGGGTGCTGGAAATTGAACCTGGGTCCTCTGGAAGAGCAGCCAGTGCTCTCAACCTCTGAGTCATCTCTCCAGCCCCTATGTAGCTATTCATAAGATAAACTGTTTGATACAAGATCTCTTGACATTCTTTCTCTTTAAATGTTACCATTCTTTCTTTTGGAATGTAACCTGAGTCAAAGATACAGGATTTGTATTGTAGAAACCTTCACTGGAGCTGGTCTCCGCCTGATCCCTTGTTCTCTGCCTGATGTCTATGTGTGATTTTCTTGCCATGGTATTTATTTTCTGTAAAGAGAAGCATCTATGATAAGGAGTCTTAGTTATACTCTTATGTGTGTATAAGAATAAGTTTTTGAATGTAGTAAGAAATTATGCTGGTTTAACAAAGCAACATTAGTAGATTCTTTTCTTATATCCATGATTTCTCTCACCTCCAGAAAACTGAGTAGAGGTGTGTGTCTGTGCTAGAAATAATTTTCCTCATGGTAAGTGTGGCTTAAGTCTATGTAAGAGGGCTGTTGATTATCAACAACATGTCACTGCTATTAATATATATTTAAGCATATCTTGCCATACTGATCAATGTTGTGGTTCATTGGTGGTACAGTTACCTGGGTAAGATTATTTATTCTCTCTGTTGGCAGCTTGCACAGTATTTTCTAGTGCCATTAAAATTAGAATGAAGGAAGAAGACTTCTAAAATGCATCCATTTCAAATAATCTGAACACTATGTTCTAAATGTTCAGTGTCTCCAGCAGTTGTTGCAAAGGGATTCACTTGTTGGTTCCTGGCTTCTTATACCTGAAACAAAATGAAACGGAATCTGTATTATCTAAATTCCTGCTTGGCCCATTATCTCTAACTTCTAATTTGCTAACACTTACATTTTAATTTAACCCATTTCCAGGAATCTGTGCATCAACATGTGATGGTGGCCTACCAGCAAATTTTTAGCATGTCTGTCTCGGGTAGCAACTAAATGGCTTCTCCTTGACTCTGCCTCTTTTATCCCAGTCTTTTGATTTAGTTTCCTCACCTATCTCTTTTCCTCTATTGCTATCTATAGGCCCAAAACAGTTTTTTTATTAACCAATGGTATTCACAGCATACAGATCAAAATCCCACATCACCTTCCCTTTTCTGTTTAAATAAAAAAGAAGGTTATAACTTTAACATAATAAAATAACATATAAAACAGGTATCAAAATAATTACAGTTAGAATATTTTATCTACTTTATCTGTTATCATAACTAAGAGAAGCTATAACTATAACTATAAATTCTTCAAATCCATCAAAGACTTCCAAATGATATAATATTACCTAAGTAAACTGGAAGTGCATTTTAAGCAATTTCCAAAACTCTAGAATTAACAGAGACATATCACTGCCTGGAAAGTCACCCAAAATTCTTCTGTACCATTGGGGCCTATATTATCCAGCAAACATTTCAATGATGTAGTAAATTTCAAAGACAGTTCTGCCTATATTGGCAGTTTTTCAGTCACTTTCTTCTTTGTCCTGCAGAATGTCTGCACACCCTATTATCATGGAAGAACCCTGAAGGATCATCTCACCTTTAAGTAAGTTCTATAGACATTTCTCTGTGTGTCCTGCATGTCTAGTTCATACTGCATAACATCAAGCAGTCTAGGCAAGAGAATTTTCTTACCCAAATGGCTAGCAAATTCCATGAGAAGCCTCTTCAATGCCCATCTTTTTCTTGAGATATATTGGTACTTCTAGGAGCAGATGTGTCTCATTGTCATGAAAAGTCCTAAGCTCTTAAAACATTTTAAATGTCATATTTTAAAGGTTTGAAGAATAACTATCATTCTGAAATATATGTCTGTACATCTAGAAAATCTAATTAACATAACTACAAGCTTGACTATTATATGTGATTATCTACTAACCAATATTTCTTAATTATACATTACATTTTAAATAAACTGCACAATCACAATACTTTAATCAAGATCAGAAATACATATGCTCAGTGTAATATAATATATCTTAAATTTGAATCAATAAACTAAGATCAATATCAAATAAAAGTATCCAACTCTATAGCGTATTCTTCTTTAAATATAAAGAAAGATTAATAAGCAATATTTGGGACTATGGGCATAGTTCTGTAGACAATTTCCTGCTGATTGGGGTACCCTTATTTAGGTCTTTCATGGTGTATCCTATGTGCTAGGTTCATCACAATAAGCGATTAGGTGAAGTAATATTTGGGGTCATTCATGGCAACCTTTCGGGGGTTGTTGGTACATCAAGCAACATTAGTCTGGAAGCAATCCACAGAATCTCATCTTCTGTGGAAACAAAAGAAGAACCTCTTTTCCAAAACAACATGTGCTTAGACCCAAATTTTGAAGTCAAGATACCTTTAAGGTATATATGTTAGTTACTTAGCTCCTTCACAGTCAAAAAGTTCAAAGAAAACACAATAATATATATAATCCAGACTCTCTGTGTATAGTTCATCTTTACATGGCTTATTTTTTAATACTCTATTCCCTTTTCTACAAGTTTAATATTTATTTTATTATCTTTACTCCTTTGTGTATGATTGCCTGTACTCTATTTCTTGAAAGAATTTGTTTTATTTATAAAAACCATTTATTTCTTTTTATAACTCTATATAAGCTTCATCTTCACTCTGCCAAACATACATATACTTTTTAAACACACTGTGTCTCATTTAGAGGTCTTTTTTTTGGCAAATAATACCACTAGATTTGTTTATTGTTTTGTTTTGCTTCCCTTTCCCAGAAAGCCAGCTGAGAAACACTTGACAGCACCCGTCATCAGAAACCTGACAGTACGTCAGATGTTTGTATGTCTTTTTTTTTAAAGTTTATTAAATTATAAAAGTTTCCATTTCTGCCCCTCCTCCCAACACCCTCCCACTTCCCCCACTCCCTCTCCTCCTCCCTCTCCATCCCTAAGAGCAGTCAGGGTTTCCTGCCCTGTGGGAAGTTCAAGTTCCTCCCCCCTCCCTCCAGGTCCAGGAAGGTGAGTATCCAAACAGACAGGATCCCAAAAATCCAGTATATGCAGAAGAAACAAGTCCAAGTGTCATTGTCAATGGCTTTTCAGAAAGACTCCGGGCCAGCCACATCCAGAGAATCCGGCCACATTCAGAGAATCTGGTTAGATCACATGCTCGTTCAGTTCCAGTCCAGCTGGCCTTGGTGAACTCACATTAGATCAGTCCCCTTGTATCAGTGGGTGATTGCGCCCATCACAGTCCTGATTTCTTTTTTCATTTTCTTCATCCTTCTGCTCCTCATTTGGACCGTGGAGGGCTCTGTCCGGTGCTCCAATATGGGTCTCCGTCTGTATCGCCATCCAACATCGGATGAAGGTTTCCTCTGCTCTTGCCTTCTTTGCTCACGTTCTCCTTCCTTCTGCCTCTCCTTTGGACCTAGGGAGCTGGGTCCAGTGTTTCGACGTGGGTCTCTGCCTCCATCTCCCTCCATCGCCAGATGAGGGTTCTATGGTGATATGCAAAATGTTCATCAGTATGGTTGTGGGCCAAGGCCGGTTCAGGCACCCTCTCCTCTGTCCAGAGAACAATGTGGGGATCTCTCCTTGGACCTGGGATCCTCTTTATACTCAAGTCTCTTGTAAACCCTAAAATGACTCCCTTAGTTGAGGTATATACTTCCCTGATCCCATATCTATCCATTCTCCCTCCCCCCCATCCCAGTCCCCCGATCTTTCCCCATTCCTCCCCTACTCCCTTATCTCTAACCCTCTCCCCTTCCAACAGCCCCCCCACCCCACCCATGCACCCGAGGTTACCTGGCACTCTTGTCTATTTCCAATCTCCAGGAGGATAGCTACATGTTTTTCGTCAGGTTCACCTTCTTATTTAGCTTCTCTAGGATCATGAATAATAGGCTCAAAGACCTTTAATTACGGTTAGAATCCACTTATGAGTGAATACATACCATATTCCTCTTTTTGGGTCTGGCTTACCTCACTCAGTAAAGCGTTTTCTATGTCCATCCATTTGCATGCAAAATTCAAGATGTCATTGTTTTTTACCGCTGAGTAAAACTCTAATGTATATATGTTCCACACCTTTTTTAACCATTCTTCTATTGAGAGGCACCTAGGTTGTTTCCAGGTTCTGGCTATTACAAATAGCGCTGCTATGAACATAGTTGAACAAATGCTTTTGTAATATGTTGGGCTTCTCTTGGGTATATTCCCAAGAGTGGAATTGCTGGGTCCTGAGGGAGGTTGACTCCCAGTTTCCTGAGAAACCGCCACACTGATTTCCACAGTGGCTGCACAAGTTTGCATTCCCACCAACAATGGATGAGTGTTCCCCTCACCCCACATCCTCTCCAGCATAGGCTATCATTGGTGTTTTTGAGTTTGGCTATTCTGATAGGTGTAAGATGATACCTCAAAGTTGTTTTGATTTGCATTTCCCTGATTGCTAAGGAGGTTGAGCATGACCTTAAGTGCTTTTTAGCCATTCAAAGTTCATCTGTTGTGAATTCTCTGTTCAGTTCAGTACCCCATTTTTTAATTGGGTTAATTAGAGTTTTAGTGTCTAGTTTCTTGAGTTGTATGTATATTTTGGAGATCAGACCTTTGTCTGATGAGGGGTTTGTGAAGATCTTCTCCCAGTCAGAAGGTAGCCTTTTTGTCTTACTGACAGTGTCCTTTGCTTTACAGAAGCTTCTCAGTTTCAGTAGGTCCCATTTATTTATTGTTTCTCTTATTGTCTGCGCTCCTGGAGTTCTGCTTAGGAAGTGGTCTCCTGTGCCTATGTCTTGTAGACTACTTCCTACTTTCTCTTCTATTAGGTTCAAAGTGGTCGGATTAATGTTGATGTCTTTAATCCATTTGGACCTGAGTTTTGTGCATGGTGATAGATATGGATCTATTTTCATTCTTCTACAGGTTGACATCCAATTATGCCAGCACCATTTGTTAAAGATGCTCTCCTTCTTCCATTGTATAGCTTTAGCTCCCTTGTCAAAATTCATGTGTTCATACGTTTGTGGGTTAATACCCGGGTCTTCTATTCGATTCCATAGGTCGACTTCTCTGTTGTTACGTCAATACCAAGCTGTTTTCAATACTGTTGCTCTGTAATAGAGATTGAAGTCAGGGATGGTAATGCCTCCAGAAGTTCCTTTATTGTATAAGATTGTTTTGACTAACCTGGGTTTTTTGTTTTGCCATATAAACTTGATTATTGTTCTCTCCAGGTCTGTGAAGAAGTTTGATGGGATTTTGATGGGAATTGCATTGAATCTATAGATTGCTTTTTGTCCAGAAAGTTTTGTTCTGTTCAATGGTTTTGATAATTTCTTTAAAAAATTATCAATGATTGTTTTGTTGAAAAGTTTGTCTATGTAAGGTTTCTTGCAAGCATGGAGCTGAGACAGAAATGGTTTGAATATTTTTTGCTATCTCTGCCACTCATCACTGTTATGACTACATTTATGGGAGTAACCTCAGAATTTAACACTAAACTCTGTTTACTAGATTTGGGTTGGCAAAAATTCAGATGACTTTTTTTAAACAATGTTAAAACTGTTATATGCTCTTCTTTATTAGCTCTTGGGTGGGATTATAGCATTTCCTTCACTAGACCCGTGCTTATTTAAAAAGTTTTTTTCTGTCACTCTATCTGTCTGAGCCCCTGCCACAATGACAACAAGAATTAAAAAAAAAAGCAGAACAATCAAACAAAAAGTTATATGGACATTCTTTATCTTCAGATTTATAAATTTATTTTGTTTAATATGGTTTATAATCTGTTAAAATTGTGGTATAACTAGTTAAAAAGTTAACTAATAACACTGGAAATTAATAGCTGAAAAAAATCTATGCATGAGTAATTTTTAAAAAATCCATAATCAAAATTCCTATTTGGATTTTGGATTCCAATTTTGCTAAATTTTAAAGCAGTGAATGTCACAGAATTTGACCACCATCTTGACAAAAGTTGGTCACATGGATTGGGTCTAACTTGAAGGCAACAGTAGATCTCCAAGATAGTTTCGATTGGGGTAGATTTTTGTATGATGACTCATTTCATATTTTAAAAACAAAGTTTAAAATGCATGTATAGGATTTACAGTAATAAATCTGAAACTCAATGCTTTTATACTCAAGAATATAAATTGCTTTGCCAGCTACACTTTTTTAATTTAAGTGCCACTTGGATGACAATGGTTATAAAGACATAAAACAGTCATAGGAAACATTTAATGTTTACAAATGTATGGCAGGACTAGTGTCCCGAAGAATATGAATTTGTAAGAATGGTTTTTAACAGTTTTAGAAATGCCAGTGCCAGGGAATAGACATGAGAAGCAACAGCTACACTGCAATGGAGCAGGTTGAGATCTAAAAGAATCTATCTATATACCATTCAAGGTGTAGCCAAAGAGACGTTTTCTTTTTGATATTGGAGAAAGCCATTTAAGAGATTTTATATTTTTTGAACAGATTTTAAAATATTTAAGTTTACACATCTATGGGACATTTTTACTTATAAAATGTTTTATATTGTTAATGCTTGTATTTAAAATAAAAAGCTAAATATTAGTGTCACAGCCATAGCACCGAATGCTAAACAGAAACGGAGATGCTCAATTCTTGTTAGGCAACAAGACAATGGCCCAGGCAGTTTAATAGAGGGCTAGGAACAGCATCCCAGCCTATGGGCATCAATCCTTTGATGGTATTCAGTGGTAGCCTAGGACCATCTGATTGTCAGATGTTTAAATTAAAATTCATAACACTGACAAGACTGCAATTGTAAAATAACAATGGGAAAAATTTAATGGGGAAATTACAACATGGAAAACAATATTTAAATGTTAAAACCTTTTTCAGAGAAAGTTCCTCTTCCCTCAGGGGACTTGGAGAAAGTTTTCACTGCCTAGAAAGGGTGCCACCCTCCTTATCTCTGGGAGAAAGAATTTGTGGCCCTTTTATTAACATGTGACTCTTGCTCCTTAGAACGACTTGTCAAGGACAGTGTTGGTCTCTCCAACTCCCTTCTGTTCCCATTTGGCCCAGAGAAATTTTCCTTGTCACCTTTCCTTTCCTTCCCTGGAGACAGCATTAACAGCTGGCTACAAATTTGTTCTGTTTTACCCTTGGAAAGACTAATTCACTTTCTTTTTAGCTTCAACTCAAAATCATTATTTTTAAGACTAAACCCTACCACGGACCGGCTCAGGGGAGCTACTCAGACCATGGGAGAATCAGGACGAAGGCTCAGAAGATTTCAGGAATCGGCGAGGGAAATGACAGACAGACACATTCAATGTGGTTGAATATGCTGCTGTCACTTTACTTCAATTAGTGTAAGGCTTTTATATTTTTACAAACAAAGAACTTGGCAAAGGCATACATTATCAGTTCATAAAAAAAAGAACAGCATAAAACAGTTTACAAAAAGAATCTTTGAAAATGCTTTGACTTGGGTACAAGGACTTTTGCTCAGTACACGAGATGGCTGGCTGGGCTAAGTGACCTTGTCCTCAGACTATCTTGGGGTGTGAAAGGAGAAGGCGACCATCTTCCTGGGAAAACTTTCTTCTAGGAAATTTTAAAGACATGATCTCAAACTTGTCTGAAACTCGTCTTATACCATTAATCTAGACTCTCTTCCCTCCCCAACTTTCAGGGTCAGATGTTGTAATTAGCCTTGGTTTTCTGGCCATAAGGAAGGCTGCATAGGCCTCCTGTTAAACTGCATGTATCCCTCAGGCAAATGTCTAGTGGGGGTTGCTGCAGCTGTTTTCCTACAGAAGGCTTCTAAGGTTTCTTCTGATAAGAGCAACTCCTTTTGCTCCACATCATTAAAGAATTATTTTAACGATGACCTCCCAATTCCCAGAACTGGCTATTTCCTTTAAGGCTTTAATGAATGGTGGGGCAGAGCTCAAAATGTCCTCAGCAGTCTTGTTTGTATTTGTAACTGCCTGGAATAGTCTGATCTGTTGGCAATATGCAAGAATCACAGAAAGACAAGAAAAAGACAGACATATCGGTGCCAAAGGCAGAGAGGTCGAGTCAGTGCAAAAACGGCTCAAGTGGCATCATAAACACAGCTGATTGCAAAGGGACACCCAGAGACATAACTCTGTGAAGCACGAGGCCCAATCCCACGGCAACAGTCCGTCCAGTCAGCATTTCTGCTACACTGGTGTGACAGCCATGGATGTAGCAAAACCCGACATATGAAAACTGTAAACTTATTACAGACTGTTAGAAAAACAAGTTAATAGTCATTCATACTTAAAATACTAATAGAATTAATTCCACAACAAGCCTTATTTAGTTCCTGTGCATGTTTTCAAAGTCAAACAAAAAAATAGCTAGAAACAAAGTTTGCCTAATCAAATGTGTGTGTGTGTATATATATATATATATATATATATATATATATATATATATACCGATATATATATATATCTCGGTAGCCCAGTACTTTAGAGATCTGCAGAATATGGCATATAAAGTGATGATTAAAAAGCTTATTATATTAGTCAGAGACACTGAGATCCTAGCAGTCACCCAAGGTCTCCACAGAAGATTATAGAACACCACTATGTATCCACCTGGATTAAGATGACACTGACCACTAGGCTAAATGCCCCAATGCAACACCTGCTGCCAGAACCTCTCCAAGACTGTGTAAAAACTGCAGGACATTGGAAAACTGATTGTACCACATTTGGCTAGACAAAATAAATTCTTTTTTAAAATTAATTAATTATTTATTTATTAAAAAAATTTACCTCTTCCCATCCTCCCATTTCCCTCCCACTCCCCCACTTCCCCTCTTCCTCGCTCTCCAATCCTAAGAGAAGTCAGGGTGCCCAGCCCTGTGGAAAGTCCAAGGCCCTCCTTCCATCCAGGTCTAGGAAGGTGTGTATCCAAACAGACTAGGCTCCCAAAAAGCCAGTACATGCTGTAGAAATAAAATCGGGTGTCATTATCATTGGCTTCTCAGTCCACCCTCATTGTTAGCCACATTCAGAGAGGCTGATTTGACCACATGTTCCTTCATTCCCATTCAAGCTGGCCTTGGTGAGCTCCCATTAGATCATTCTCTGTGGGAGGGTGCACCACTCATGGTTCTGACTTCCTTGCTCATGTTCTCCTTCTTCTGCTCTTCATCTGGGCCTTAGGAGCTCAGCCCAGTGCTCCAGTGTGGGTCTCTGTCTCTATCTCAATCCATCGCCAGATGAAGGGTCTTTTCAATGGCTTCTCAATCAGCCCCCCATTTCAGCCACATTCAGAGAGTCTGGTTTGGTCGCATGCCCATTCAGTCGAGGAAAAGCTGCAATTGTTGAGCTCCCATTAAAACAGGCACACTGTCTCAGTGGGTGG
This sequence comes from Myodes glareolus, assembly GCF_982192425.1. NCBI lineage: Eukaryota > Metazoa > Chordata > Mammalia > Rodentia > Cricetidae > Myodes > Myodes glareolus. Next base: position 66,057,468 of record NC_142053.1, on the reverse strand, counting down.
ACCAACCCCTAATGGTCCAGACTTCCTTGCTCATTATGCTCCTTATGCTCTTCAATTGGACTTGGGAGCTCAGTCTGTTGCTCTAGTGAGGTAATTTGTCTCTATCATCATCCAGCACTGGACGAAGATACTGTGGTGATATTCGAGATAATCATCAGTGTGTTAGAGGGGCAAGGCCAATTCAGGAACCCTCTCCTCTGCTGCCCAAGGACAAAGATGGGGACATCCCTGGGAGCCCCTCTAGAGCCAAGTCTCTTGTCAACCCTAAAATGGATCCCTTAAAGTAGATAATTTCTTCCCTGCTCCTAGATCTGCCCATCCTCCATCTCCACCCTCCAACTCCCCCAAGCCCTCTCCAGTTTTTTCTCTTCTCCCTACTCTCTCCAACTCTCCCCTTCCCCCAAGCCTACTCCCACCTCTTCCCCACCCCCATGCTCCCAACTTTTGCCCAGCAATGTTGTTTGATTCCAATTTCCAAGAGGATCTATATATGTTTGTCTTTGGGTTCACCTTGTTATTTGGCTTCTCTAGGCTTAATGTCCTTTGTTTATGGCTAGAGTCCACTAATAAGTGAGTCCATACCATATTCATCTTTGTGAGTCTGGGTTATCTCACTCAGGATAGTGTTTTCTATTTCCGTCCATTTGCATGCAAAATTCAAAATGTCATTATTTTTTTTACCTCTAAGTAGTTCTCTAATGTGTATATATTCCACACTTTCTTTATCCATTCTTCCATTGAGGAGCATCTAGGTTGTTTCCAGCATCTGGCGATTACAAATGATGCTGCTATGAACATAGCTGAACAAATGCTTTTGTAGTATGATTGGGCATCTCTTGGGTATATTCCCAAGAGTGGTATTGCTGGATCCTGAGTTAGATTGATTCCCAATTTCCTGAGAATCTGCCACACTGATTTCCACAGTGGTTTCACAAGTTTACATTCCCACCAGGAATGGATGAGTATTCCTGTTACTCCACATCCTCTCCAGCATAGGCTATCATTGGTATTTTTGATTTTTGCCATTCTGACAGGTGTAAGATGGTATCTCAAAGTTGTTTTGATTTGCATTTCCCTAAAGGCTAAGGAGGCTGAACATGACCTTTAGTATATTTTGGCCATTTGAACTTCATCTGCTGTGAATTCTCTTTTCAGTTCAGTACCCCATTTTTTAATTGGTTGATTAGAATTTTCATATCCAGTTTCTTGAGTTCTTTATATACTTTGGAGATCAGACCTTTGTCTGATACGGGGTTAGTGAAGATCTTCTCCCATTCAATAGGATGCCTCTTTGTCTTACTGACAGTGTCTTTTGCTTTACAGATGCTTTTTTTCTTACTTTTAGCTCCCTTGTCAAAAATCTGGTTTCATAGATGTGTAGGTTAATATCCAGGTTTTCAATTTGATTCCATTGGTCAACATCTCTGTTTTTATGCCAGTACCAAGCTGTTATCATTACTGTAGCTCTGTAACAGAGTTTGAAGTCAGGAATGGTAATGCCTTCAGAGGTTCCTTTATAATATAGAATTGTTTTGGCTATCCTGTTTGGGTTTTTTTGTTTGTTTGTTTTTCCATATAAATTTGGTTATTGTTCTCTCAAGATCTGTGAAGACTTTTGTTGGGATTTTGATGGGGATTGCATTGAATCTATAGATTGTTTTTGGTAGAATTGACAGTCTTACTATGCTGATCCTCCCAATCCAAGAGCATGAGAGATCCTTCCATTTTCTGGTGTCCTCTTCAATTTCTTTCTCAGATCCTTAAAGTTCTTGTCAAATAGTTCTCTTCCTTGCTTAGTGTAACCCCAAGATACTTTATGCTATTTGTGGCTATCGTGAAAGGTGATGTTTCTCTGGTGTCCCTCTCTGCTACTCTATCCTTTGTATATAGAAGGGCTACTAAATTTTTGAGTTGATCTTGAATCCTGCTACATTAATGAAGGTGTTTATCAGCTTGAGGAGTTCTTTGGAAGAGTTTCTGGGGTCACTGATGTACACAATCATATCATCTGCAAATAATGAAAGTTTGACTTCTTACTTTCTGATTTGAATCCCCTTGGTCTCCTAACTATCTTTTAATTATCCATCAAAGGTAAGGTTATTTCAATTCACAGTTATCAATTGGAGTAATATTATAAAATGTTGTTCTTGTTATAAAATGAAAAGTTTATGATTTGCCAGTTAAAATCATAACACTGCTAGGATGTACTCTTCTAAGTATGTTTCCTATGTATTGGAATGCAGAACATGTGCAGCATTGAATGTATTCCCTGTCACAACAGTTTCTCCAACTAGATAAATTATATCCCTCAGTTGGGTAGTATAAGTGTAATTCTGTAGCCGTATGTTGTTTCAAAGAACTCCTGCTGTGAAGGAATACATTATTAATCATCTGTGTCTATGTGATACCCATATTCTTATTCCTCTTCTGAAATCTCATCACAAAAAGTTTGTGCCCTTTCAAAGTAAACTTATTGCTAGAGTTGATATTTCCAGGTCCATTTTAAGTTAGAACCAGACTTTTCTGTAATCATCAGACTCAGATTTTATAAATATAACAACCATTATAGTCAGATCCTGCATGTTTACAGAATATAAGAAAAAAATATTTCAATTTAAAATTCACAAGCCTAAAGAAGAAGAATATGTAGGATATTAAGTAATAGATATACTGGAAATTTATTCTTTTATTTTATTTTTAAAACAACTTTTTAAAATCTCTCTCTCTCTCTTTCTCTCTTTCTCACTTTCTCTTTCTCATTGTGAAATTATTCCTATAACAGGAGTAAGATATCTAAGTAATAATTTCATTTTCATTGGATCATCCTTGAACTCTTAATAATGATAGTTAGTGCTTATAAGTAATAAGGTCACTGAAGCACATCACAGAGTTCCAATTTCTTAGTGTCCTAATAAAATAAATAAGTAATATAAGATAACCTTGTATATGTTCTAGAGGAGTCCAATATTGCAAATGTTTGTCAGAGTGAAGAGAATTAATGAGGAATAAAGCATCAAAATGAATCCTAAATATTTCACAAATAATTGTAAAGAACATTTTAATTTATACATTACAGTTTCTGGATCTTTACAAATGGTAATATATTCTGTACAGGACTTCCCTGGTTAAATGTCCTGGCTTAGTGTTTCTTAATGCCTCTGAGAACTATTTCTAACATTAAAATGTAAGGATACTCATTAATAACAGAGTATTTAAAAAATCATGTTGTTTCTTCATAACTACTGAAAACATTAACCTCATTATCAAAAAAGCATGCATGTTTATTTTGATAAGTAAATTTGCAGTCTACAGTCTTTTACTTCTTTATTTTTTCTTTTCTGGTTTTTTGAGACATGTTTTCTCTGATTAACCCTGACTGTCCTGGAACTCAGTCTGTAGACCACATTGGCCTTGAACTCAGAGATTTGTCTGCCTCTGCCTCCCAAGAGCTGATATTAAAGTCCTGTGCCATTGCATTTGAGTTACTTTTGCAATCTTAATACAAGGGGAATACATAGAATTCTTAATCAATGGAATACTTATGTGTACATATAAATCAAATGATCCAATATAAATAGATAAATGTCATTGATCTACAAATGGAAATAAAGAAGTGAGTGATCTCTCTGTTTTTATGTTATGTTTATACATTGTTTTCTTAGTCACATAAATTTAATAAGAATATTAAAACATATACATGTATATGAAGATTATACAATAAGAGATTAAATCATTGTTTATTATTTCAAAATTTTAATGTCAGCTGACAATAACAAGCACAACATTATGAATATAAATCCATTTCCCTTTTAGTTGACTTATTAGAAGGCATAGTGTAACAATCCAGCTTGAATGAAATGATTATATGTGTGATAGTGTAGCTTGTTAAAGGCCTCTATATTCTGCTTCAGATGACTATGAACATGTTTAAAGGAAGTTTAAATTGCACTGCTTCTATCTACACTGTAAATCATGTTGAAATCCTGAAATGTAGAATATTAAAATGTTACCATACTTGAATATAAAATATTCAAAGACAGGACTATATTAGATAGAGCTCTTATTGTCAAGACCAATCTAAATCTACTGTTTTTTTAAGGAATTTTAAGTACAGATCAAAATAGAGAAAGAAATGTGAAAACACAAAAGAATGTATAGGAACAGAATTTCTGAGGAAATAACCCCTGATAAAACTTAAATTTTAAAATATAGCCAACAGAAGTAAGAAAGCATAATAATTTAGCTGGATATGATGATTCATGATGTAATTCCTGCATTCAGGTAACCAAGGTAGGACAATTTATGAGCTTAATGCTATGTATGACACCCTATATCAAAAATGAAATAAAAACAAAGCCTGTGACTAGTTGTTGTTATAGGGGGTGGTCCCCCAAATCACATTCATGCTAATCAAGTGTTCTGCAATTGGGCTCTCCTGAAATCCCTGATTCTTGTTTTTTTGTTTGTTTGTTTTTTTGTTTTTTGTTTTTAGATTCAGACTGATGCTTGCTAAGATAACTAGATTGACCTTAATTCATTTCTTTAGCTAAAGTAGGCTCTGATCTTCTCATCCTCCTATTCATTCTCCTCCTATGATAGAACTATAAATAGTGCAACAGACCTAGATTGTGGTAATTTCTCGTGTGAATCCTTGAAAACTTATTTTCATCTTCTAATACCTCAAATCATCCACAGTAATTCTACTAAACCAATTCATGGTACAATAGAAAAAGCATAATTTTTTCAAAGACAAATAGCAGGTTTATCACAATAGCGTGTGAAATAAGTGGTAATTAAGGTCACACTCCAGTGCCATTAACATGAAATTCAAAGAAGAATTCTATTAAAATATTGTAAGATTTTACATAGGATAACGAATAATCACTTTGTTTCATAAATGCCCTGATTGATTTAATAGCATTCTGTTTTTTATGTATTTTTAATTGTCAATTTTTGGTCTCAGATTACTAGGAATTATTTTAGACATTTCTATTAATAAACTGTCTAAGTCCCTTCAAGGACCATCTGAACCTTATTTTGAGCTTGTTGACCACCAGTTACAGCCGGGAAATCACATTTTGGGGGATGTGGAATCAGCTCTGCCTGTCATAAAGCATTTGGTCAATGAAAATGCTAACAAATAATGTGAAGAGACTATACACCCCCATAGAAATAGGAGTTTCAATGACTATATCTGGTTATTCAGGAACATTGATGGTACTCACGTGCAGGTAATTGTTTATGTAATTATGTTTATGGGAGAATACATAGTACAAAAAAGGGGGAATATGGTTTCACCCCAGAGACCATTTATCCTGTATTTTATACATTTTAATTTTTTTTGAAAGTAAATTTTATTAAATTATAAAAGTTTCCATTTCCGCCCCTCTTCCCAACACCCTCCCACTCCCCCCACTCCCTCTCCTCCTCCCTCTTCGTCCCTTAGGGCAGTCAGGGTTTCCTGCCCTGTGGGAAGTTCAAGTTCCTCCCCCCTCACTCCAGGTCCAGGAAGGTGAGTATCCAAACAGACTGGATCCCAAAATCCAGAATATGCAGAGGAAACAGGTCCCAGTATCATAGTCAATGGCTTTTCAGAAAGACTTCAGGCCAGCCACATTCAGAGAATCCGGCCAAATTCCGAGAATCTGGTTAGATCACGTCCTCGTTCAGTCCCAGTCCAACAGGCCTTGGTAAAATCTCATTAGATCCGTTTCCTTGTATCAGTGGGTGATAGCATCCCTCGCAGTACTGATTTCGTTTTTCATGTTCTTCCTCCTTCTGCTCCTCATTTGGACCTCGGGGGGCTCAGTCCGGTGCTCCAATGTGGGTCTCCGACTTTATCGCCATCCTTCGCCAGATGAAGGATCTATGGTGATAAGCAAAATATACATCAGTATGGTTATGGGCCACGGCCGATTCAGGCACCCTCTCCTCTGTCCAGAGAACAATCTGGGGGATCTCTCCTTGGACCTGGGATCCCATATATAATCAAGTCTCCTGTAAACCCTAAAATGACTCCCTTAGTTGAAATATATTCTTCACTGATCCCATATTCATCCTTCCTCCCTCCCCCCACATCCCAGGCCACCGAGCTTTCCCCATTCCTTCAATACTCCCTTCTCTCTAACCCTCTCCCCTTCCATCAACCCTCCTACCCCCCCATGCACCCGAGGTTACCTGGGACTCTTGTCTATTTCCTACCTCCTGGTGGATAGCTAAATAATCTTCATCAGGTTCATCTTCTTATTTAGCTTCTCTAGGATCACAAATAATAGGCTCAAAAACCTTTAATTATGGTTAGAATCCACTTATGAGTGAATACATACCGTGTTCCTCTTTTTGGGTCTGGCTTACCTCACTCAGTAAAGCGTTTTCTATTTCCATCCATTTGCATGCAAAATTCAAGATGTCATTGTTTTTTACCGCTGAGTAAAACTCTAATGTGTATATGTTCCACACCTTTTTTAACCATTCTTCTATTGAGGGGCACCTAGGCTGTTTCCAGGTTCTGGCTATTACAAATAGTGCTGCTATGAACATAGTAGAACAAATGCATTTGTAGTATGTTAGGGAATCTTTAGGGTATATTCCCAAGAGTGGAATTGCTGGGTCCTGAGGGAGGTTGACGCCCAGTTTCCTGAGAAACTGCCACACTGATTTCCACAGTGGCTGCACGAGTTTGCATTCCCACCAACAATGGATGAGTGTTCCCCTCACCCCACATCCTTTCCAGCATAGGCTATCATTGGTGTTTTTGACTTTAGCTATTCTGACAGGTGTAAGATGGTATCTCAAAGTGGTTTTGATTTGCATTTCCCTGATCGCTAAGGAGGTTGAGCATGACCTTAAGTGTCTTCTGGCCATTCGAAGTTCATCTGTTGTGAATTCTCTGTTAAGTTCAGTACCCCATTTTTTAATTGGGTTAATTAGAGTTTTAGTGCCTAGTTTCTTGAGTTCTTTGTATATTTTGGAGATCAGACCTTTGTCTGATAGGGGTTGGTGAAGATCTTCTCCCAGTCAGAAGGCAGCCTTTTTGTCCTACTGACAGTGTCCTTTGCTTTACAGAAGCTTCCCAGTTTCAGTAGATCCCATTTATTCATTGTTTCTCTTATTGTCTGTGCTGCTGGGGTCCTACTTAGGAAGAGGCCTCCTGTGCCTATATCTTTTTTTTTTTAAAGTAATTTTATTAAATTATCAAAAGTTTCCATTTACGTCCCTCCTCCCAATGCCCTCCCACTCCCCCTCTCCCTCTCCTCCTCCCTCTTTGTCCCCAAGGGCAGTCAGGGTCTCCTGCCCTGTGGGAAGTCCAAGTTCCTCCCCCCTCACTCCAGGTCCAGGAAGGTGAGCATCCAAACAGACTGGATCCCCAAAATCCAGTATATGCAGAGGAAACCAGTCCCAGTGTCATTGTCAACGGCTTCTCATAAAGACTGCAGGCCAGCCACATTCAGAAAATCCGGCCACATTCAGAGAATCTGGTTGGATCACATGCTCGTTCAGTCACGGTCCATCTGGTCTTGGTAAACACTCATTAGATCCGACCCCTTGTATCAGTGGGTGATAGTATCCCTCGCAGTCCTTCGTCATTTTCCTCCTCCTTCTGCTCCTCATTTGGATCTTGGGGGGCTCAGTTCGGTGCTCCAACGCGGGCCTCCATCTGTATCGTCATCCAACGCCAGAAGAAGGATCTATGGTGATAAGCAAAATATTCATCAGTATGGTCACGGGCCAAGGCCGGTTCAGGCACCCCCTCCTCTGTCCAGAGAACAATCTGGGGATCTCTCCTTGGACCAGGGATCCCATATATAATCAAGTTTCCTGTAAACTCTAATATGACTCCCTTAGTTGAAATATATTCTTCCCTGATCCCACATTCATCCTTCCTCCCTTCCCCCCCATCCCGGTCAACCGAGCTTTCTCCATTCCTCCCCTACTCCCTTCTCTCTAACCCTTTCCCCTTCCAACAACCCTCCCACCCCCCCCCATGCACCCAAGGTTACCTGGGACTCTTGACTATTTCCTACCTCCTGGCGGATAGCTAAATAATCTTCATCAGGTTCGTCTTCTTATTTAGCTTCTCTAGGATCCCGAATAATAGGCTCAAAGACCTTTAATTATGGTTAGAAACCACTTATGAGTGAATACATACCGTGTTCCTCTTTTTGGGTCTGGCTTACCTCACTCAGTAAAGCGTTTTCTATGTCCATCCATTTGCATGCAAAATTCAAGATGTCATTATTTTTTACCGCTGAGTAAAACTCTAATGTGTATATGTTCCACACCTTTTTTAACCATTCTTCTATTGAGGGACACCTAGGCTGTTTCCAGGTTCTGGCTATTACAAATAGTGCTGCTATGAACATAGTTGAACAAACGCTTTTGTAGTATGTTTGGGCATCTCTAGGGTATATTCCCAAGAGAGGAATTGCTGGGTCCTGAGGGAGGTTGACTCCCAGTTTCCTGAGAAACTGCCACACTGATTTCCAAAGTGGCTGCACAAGTTTGCACTCCCACCAACAATGGATGAGTGTTCCCCTCATTCCACATCCTCTCCAGCATAGGTTATCATTGGTGTTTTTAACTTTAGCTATTCTGTCAGGTGTAAGATGGTATCTCAAAGTGGTTTTGATTTGCATTTCCCTGATCGCTAAGGAGGTTGAGCATGACCTTAAGTGTCTTCTGGCCATTCGAAGTTCATCTGTTGTGAATTCTCTGTTCAGATCATTACCCCATTTTTTAATTGGGTTAATTAGAGTTTTAGTGTCTAGTTTCTTGAGTTCTTTGTATATTCTGGAGATCATACCTTTGTCTGATGAGGGGTTGGTGAAGATCTTCTCCCAGTCAGAAGGCAGCCTTTTTGTCTTACTGACAGTGTCCTTTGCTTTACAGAAGCTTCTCAGTTTCAGCAGGTCCCATTTATTCATTGTTTCTCTTATTGTCTGTGCTATTGGGGTCCTACTTAGGAAGTGGCCTCCTGTGCCTATATCTTGTAGACTACTTCCCACTTTCTCTTCTATCAGGTTCAAAGTGGACAGATTGATGTTGATGTCTTTAATCCATTTGGACTTGAGTTTTGTGCATGGTGATAGATATGGATCTATTTTCATTCTTCTACAGGTTGACATCCAGTTATGACAGCACCATTTGTTAAAGACACTTTCCTTCTTCCATTGTATACCTTTAGCTCCCTTGTCAAAAATTAGGTGTTCGTAGGTTTGAGGGTTAGTATCTGGGTCTTCTATTCGATTCCATAGGTCGACTTCTCTGTTCTTATGCCAATACCAAGCTGTTTTCAATACTGTAGCTCTGTAATAGAGTTTGAAGTCAGGAATAGTAATGCCTCCAGAAGTTCCTTTATTGTATAAGATTGTTTTGGCTATCCTGGGTTTTTTGTTTTTCCATATAAACTTGACTATTGTTCTCTCAAGGTCTGTGAAGTAGTTTGATGGGATTTTGATGGGGATTGCATTGAATCTGTAGATTGCTTTTGGTAGAATTGCCATTTTTACTATGTTGATTCTCCCAATCCAAGAGCAGGGGAGGTCTTTCCATTTTCTGGTATCCTCCTCAATTTCTCTTTTCAAAGGCTTAAAGTTCTTGTCAAATAGGTCTTTCACATCCTTGGTTAGAGTAACCCCAAGATATTTTATGGTGTTTGTGGCTATCGTGAAAGGTGATGTTTCTCTGATTTCCCTCTCCGTTTCTTTATCCTTTGTGTATAGGAGTGCCACTGATTTTTTGGAGTTGATCTTGTATCCTGCCACGTTACTAAAGGTGTTTATCAGCTGTAGGAGTTCTTTGGTAGAGTTTTTGGGGTCGCTTATGTACACTATCATATCGTCAGCAAATAACGAAAGTTTAACTTCATCCTTTCCAATTCGAATCCCCTTGATCCCCTTATGTTGTCTTATTGCTATTGCTAGAACTTCAAGCACTATATTGAAGAGGTATGGAGAGAGTGGACAGCCTTGTCGTGTTCCTGATTTTAGTGGAAAGGCTTTGAGTTTCTCTCCATTCAATTTGATGTTAGCTGTCGGCTTGCTGTAAATTGCTTTTATTATATTTAGGTATGATCCTTGTATCCCCAGTCTCTCCAACACCTTTATCATAAATGGGTGTTGAATTTCGTCAAAGGCTTTTTCAGCATCCAATGAAATGATCATATGATTTTTTTCTTTCAGTTTATTTATATGATGGATTACATTGATAGATTTGCGTATGTTGAACCATCCCTGCATCTCTGGGATGAAGCCTACTTAATCATAATGGATGATTTTTCTAATGTGTTCTTGGATTTCGTATGCCAGTATTTTATTGAGAATTTTCGCGTCAATGTTCATGAGTGAGTTTGGCCTGTAATTCTCTTTCTTGGTTGTGTCTTTGTGTGGTTTTGGTGTTAGGGTAACTGTAGCTTCATAAAAGGAGTTAGGCAATGACTCTTCTGTTTCTATATTGCGGAATACGTTAAGGAGTATAGGTATTAGCTCTTCCTGGAAGTTCTGGTAGAATTCTGCATTAAACCATCTGGTCCTGGGCTTTTTTTGGTAGGGAGATTTTTGATAACAGCTTCTAATTCTTCGCGACTAACAGGTCTATTTAGATTGTTCACCTGTTCTTGGTTCAACTTTGGTATATGGTACTTATCTAAAAAAATGTCCATTTCTTTTACATTTTCCAACTTTGTGGCATATAAACTTTCATAGTAAGATCTAATGATTCTCTGAATTTCCTCTGTGTCTGTGGTTATGTCCCCCTTTTCATTTCTGATCTTATTAATTTGCATGTTCTCTCTCTGCCATTTGATTAATTTGGATAGGGGTTTGTCAATCTTGTTGATTTTCTCCAAGAACCAGCTTTTTGATTCATTGATTCTTTGGATTGTTTTCTGTGTTTCTATTTTGTTGATTTCAGCCCTCAGTTTGATTATTTCCAGTCTTCTAGACCTCCTGGGTGAATCAGCTTCTTTTTTTTCTAGATCTTTCAAGTGTGCTGTTAAGTCTCCAATGTGTGCTTTCTCTGCTTTCTTCAATTGGGCACTTAGTGCTATGAACTTTCCTCTTAGCACTGCTTTCATAGTGTCCCATAGGTTTGAGTATGTTGTGTCTTTGTTTTCATTAAATTCAAGGAAGAGATTAATTTCTTGCTTTATTTCTTCCTTGACCCAGGGGTGATTTAGTAGTTGACTGTTCAGTTTCCATGAGTTTGTTGGCTTCCTGGGGGAAGCATTGTTGTTGAATTCTAATTTTAGTCCATGGTGATCTGACAAGACACAGGTAGTTACTAATATTTTTTTGTATCTGTGGAAGTTTGCTTTGTTACCGAGTATGTGGTCAATTTTCAAGAAGGTTCCATGAGCTGCAGAGAAAAAGGTATATTCTTTCCTATTTGGGTGGAGTGTTCTATAGATGTCTGTTAAGTCCATTTGATTCAATACCTCCAATAAATCTCTCAATTCTCTGTTTGGTTTCTGTCTGATTGACCTGTCCATTGGTGAGAGAGGAGTGTTGAAGTCTCCTACTATTAGTGTGTGTGATTTGATGACTGCCTTGAGTTCTAGAAGAGTTTCTTTTACATATGTGGGTGCCTTTATATTAGGAGCATAGATATTCAGGATTGAGACTTCCTCCTGTAGAATTGTTCCAGTTATGAGTATGAAATGTCCATCTCCATTTCTTCTGATTGATTTTAGTTTGAAGTCGATTTTGTTAGATATTAGAATGGCCACGCCCCCTTGTTTCTTAGGTCCATTTGCTTGGAAAACCTTTTCCCAACCCTTTACTCTGAGTAGGTGTCTGTCTTTGTGGTTGAGGTGTGTTTCTTGTAAACAGCAGAATGTTGGATCCTGTTTTCATATGCAATCTCTAAGTCTGTGCCTCTTTATAGGTGAATTGAGTCCATTGATATTAAGTGATATTAATGACCAGTGGTTGTTGACTCCGGTCATTTATTTATTTATTTTTTTATTTTTTAGGTAGTAGAGTGTATGTGTTTTTCTTCTTTGATTTGTGCTTGTGAATGGTCGCTAGATGTTTGAGTTATTGTAGGCAGTGTTGGGAATGTTGGATTCCTTTGGTAGTGATTTTGCTTCTAATATTCTCTGTAAGGTTGGATTAGTAGCTACGTATTGTTTAAATTTGTTTTTATCCTGGAATATTTTGTTTTCTCCGTTGATAGTGAACAATAGCTTGGCTGGGTATAGTAGTCTGGGTTTGCATCCATGGTCTCTTAGTTTCTGCTGTACCTCTATCCAGGATCTTCTGGCTTTCATGGTTTCCATAGAGAAATCCGGTGTAAGCCTGATAGGTTTACCTTTATAAGTTACTTGCCCTTTTTCCTTTGCAGCTCTTAAAATTTTTTCTTTAATATTTATGTTTTGTGTTTTGATTATTATATGGCGACGGGATTTTTTTTTTCTGATCCAGTCTATTCGGTGTTCTGTATGCTTCTTGAACCTTCATAGGAATATCGTTCTTTAGGATGGGAAAGTTTTCTTCTATAATTTTGTTGAGTATATTTTCTGGACCTTTGAAATGCAATTCTTCTCCTTCTTCTACTCCTATTATTCTTAGATTTGTTTTTTTTATTGTGTCCCACAGTTCCTGAATGTTTTGTGATGAGAATTTGTTGGATTTGCTGTTTTCTTTGGTCAGAGTGTTTAATTTCTCTATGATGTCCTCAGAGTCTGAGATTCTTTCTTCTATCTCTTGTATTCTATTGGTTAAGCTTGTTTCTGAAGTCTCTGTTCATTTACCCAGATTTTCCATAGCCAGCCGGCCCTCAGTTTGTGATTTCTTCATTGACTCCATTTCAGTTTTCAAATCTGGAACTGTTTCTATTACCTGTTTGATTGTTTTTTCTTGGTTTCCCAGAATTTCATTTACGGATTTACTCATTTCTTCAAACTTTTTGGTATATTTCTCTTCCATTTCTTTACTCATTTCCTCAATTTTTTTGTTATATTTATCTTCCATTTCTTTGCGGCAGATTTTCACCTCCTGTTTAAGTTCCTCTATTATTTTCATAAAGAAGCGCTTAGAGTCGATTTCTTCTATTTCTTCTGGAGTAGGGTGTTCAATTCTTCTAGTTTCGAGCTCCCTGGATTCTGGCGATGTCATGTTGCCTTTCAGGTTGTTGGAGGAATTCTTGCATTGGCGCCTGCCCATCTCCCCCACTCTGGATGAAACTCCTCAGCACTTTCTGGATAGAACTCCTCAGCACTCTCTGGGTAGGACTTCACAGCACTCTCTGGATAGAGCTCCTCAGCCCTCTCTGGGAAGAACTCCTCAGCAGTGCAACAGGGCTAGCTGGTCTTCCCAGGACCCATGAGACAAAGGGTCCGCAGCAGTGGGGGGAGGGGACGGGTCCCTTGGAACACCGAAGACCCTGCTGCAGAAGCTGCGGGGGGGCTGTGATCCCTTCCTGGGCAGGCTGGCTGCCCAGGTGAGCACCCACTCACCTCTCTGGAAAGAACTCCTCAGCAGGGCAACAGGGCTAGCTGGTCTTCCTAGGACCCAGGAGACAAAGGGCCCGCAGCAGTGGGGGGAGGGGAGGGGTCCCTTGGAACACCGAAGACCCTGTCGCAGAAGCTGAGGGGGGAAGGGCTGTGCTCCCTTCCCGGACAGGCAGGCAGGCTGCCCAGGCTAGCACCCACTCAGCTCTCTGGGAAGAGCGCCTCAGCAGTGCAACAGGGCTAGCTGGTCTTCCCAGGACCCGGGAGGCAAAGGGCCTGCAGCAGTGGGGGGGAGGGGAGGGGTCCCTTGGAACACCAAAGACCCTGCTGCAGAAGCTGGGGGGGGGCTGTGCTCTCTTCCTGGGCAGGCAGGCTGCCCAGGTGAGCACCCACTCACCTCTCTGGGAAGAACTCCTCAGCAGGGCAACAGGGCTAGCTGGTCTTCCCAGGACCCAGGAGACAAAGCTACATTTTAATTTTTTTGACTGTTGATGCTCATTCTTGTACCACAGCTGACCTTCATTGGCTACCATTTTCTTTCAGTATGCCTAGTGCCAAATAGAAGAATCTAGCAGATGGCACTTGGTGTGGTCCAGATCCAATACTGGTGTGGGGAAGAGGGGCTGTTGCTGTTTGTGCTTTCCCGCAGGATACTGACAGTCCAATATGTGTACCTGAGCATCTTGTGTGTGCTGTGGATTTTCCTGTCCAGAGGCCTAAAAACAGGGCAGAATCAAGAGATCAAATAGACACTGGTTTGTCAACTGGAGAATTGCTGGGATCCTGAGGAGCTGACCGTGGTGTTCCGAGTTCCAAGGATTGTTCTTCTACTTATCACCCAATCACATGATATTGGCAGCTATTGGTGTGACTGCTAGAGTGGCTATGGCTGCTGGATTTACCATTAGTCAGTCAGTTATTTCTGCTATCACAATGGATACCTTATAAGGCAAGTTGAAAATGCCTTGGCCACTCAAATAGAGGGAATTTACAAATGAATATTGCAGTTAATTTTTCTATTGATTTTGGTTACAGACCACTGCTAGGTTTTATAGTTATAGGATTATTGATGTTATTCATGGACCCCTGGAGTGCTCAATTTACAAATTGGCTCTTGAGATTATTCTAGTTAACTATACCAGGGTTCCTCCCACCAACACTGAGACCTTACTTAAAGAAAGGTCTCCAATTTGGGCAAACTTATTAAGAATTGATCAATCACAGCCTCCTTAAGGAGTGTTTATATGTGCTGGAGCATCATCTTCATGTTTTCATGGTTGTCAGAATGAAAGGCAAGCTCAGGTCAATGTTGCCACTTAGCAAATCCTCTTAGCTATTACCCAGGAGGATCTTTCATTGCAAATCAGCTGAATGCAGTGATCGTTGACTAGTGAGCCAATGATGGGAAAGGTTTCGGGGGGGGGGGGCTGCCCTAACCTAAAAGAGAAATTGTGTTTTGACCTGGGTGCTTTCCCATGACGAGTAAGGGGTATTTCCTGATATCCAATGCCACCTAAGACAGACCTAGTCATATAATTTATATCAAAGGGGGACCTATAGGGCCCATGGGTCTGCCCTTGCTCCCAGGGTTCATTTTGAGGACAGTTTCTGGCCAACCAGCATTTCCTGTGTGTTACTGTGCTCTCTCTGCCCTACCTGGTGATTAGCTATTGGGCAATGTTGATCCCATCTTGGGTGTGGTAATTTCCAACATGCCTGGGGGTATTCCATTGTATAGCAGCTAGGTATTTAAGGTTTCTCCTAAGATTGAATAAATAGTATTTGGCTGAACTACTTTCGAGTGACCCAGATCTCTTATGTGTTCTTTCAATCTCCAGGCCCTGGCCCAGCTTACATAATGTACAGTGGCACACAAACTGTACCAAGAGAGTAACACAGGTGTTACAATAAGGATAATTTCTTAAATGCCCTGCTTTATTTAATAGCATTCTGTTCCCTTACATATTTTTAATTGTCGATTTTTGATCTCAGATTCCTAAGAATTAACTTAGACACTTCTATTAAACAATAAAGTCAATCCTATGAAGCACTCAACTTCACATTTTGAGGTAGGAAAGTCACATAAAGGCATTGAAAACTTTACTTATCTTTCAAAGTAATTGAACCACTCTTTCTGTGTATCATTATTCACTTTTCACAAAGAGTAAATAAGTTGATGAAAGCTTATTTTTATGTATATCTAACATTAGGAAATATTTCTTATGTTTTTATTATAATTCTAAACAGCTTTTTTGCAAATAATTTTTGCAATGTGAGAGACATTGAAAAATATTGATGTCAGTTTCTAATGTATTTCAAATTAAAGATAAATTTATAATTGATTAGTAAGTAATAGCCTTATTATATCATACAAGAAATAAAGCTTTAAACCCCCTTTCTTCTTGGGAAAATGGTTTATATTGACTTCTCATACATTAAGGGAAAAGGCATGAAGTTGTTGAGTTTGGTATGGAGGTCAAGGAATAATAAAAATTTATGCAAGGTAGACTATTTACTGTAACAGAAAGTGTGGGAAAAACATTACTACAGTCAGGACTCACTGTGCAATCAGTCTTCAATGAATCCCATACAAAAACATGTACTGATGTAGAAGACACCAGGTCTTCATGCTTACAAAGAGCACTGTGGAAAGCAGAAACATTAACTTCCCATGACTTTCTTTTTAACAGAAGTGATTTATACCTGTTTTCTACCCAATGAGTTGGGATTTCATATAGATAATATCCTGGTGACCTTCTACTATCTGTAGAGCCAGTAATCACTGGAAGCACCCATTCTCATGAAAGTCTCATGGACTTTAAAAAAGAAACTACAATTATGCTTATTTCTGACACTTATTCTTAGCATTATTTCGCTATTAATACAGCATATTCTTATATAAGAGATCACATTTATTTTGTCAACTACATGTTGAAGCCCAGGTTTCCAGGACCACTACCCTCCCTATCATGATATTTTTATTTATTTATTTATTTATTTGGTTTTTTGAGACAAGTTTTATCTGTAGCTTTAGAGTCTGTCCTGGAACTAGCTCTTGTAGGCCAGGCTGGCCTCAAGTTCACAGTGGTACACCTGCCTCTGCCTCCTAAGTCCTGGGATTAAAAGTGTGCATCACCACCACCCAGCAACATATTGGCTTATTATTAATTATAAATGCCCATGCTTATGTTTAGCTACAGTTTCAAAATTAAAATTAAACTTTTTCTATTATCTATGTTCTATCTTTGGTATTGTTAACATCAACAACATATAATTAAGTTTTCCTTCTTCCTCTCTGTCTGTCTGTCTGGGCCAAAGTTAGCTGTCCCACCACTTCTGCTTGTTGATTTCACTTTTCTTTCTGCTACCAAGTCCACCTATTTCTCCTCTGCCTTGCTATTGACCACTTAGCTTTATATTAGGCCAATCAGATGCCTTAGGAATGCAGGGCAAAAGAGTAACATATTTTTATACAGTTAAACAAAAGCAGCACAAAAAAATTGTAGCACACTTTTACATAGATAAACAATTATTCTATTTTTTAACATGTGCTTTGCAAAAGACTTTTTATGCAGTCTTGTTTTAAGATTTATTTTTATAATTGTCAGCAGAAAACACTTTCCCAAAGCTTTACTGTGTTTAATTATTTAAAAATAAACTAATCAGAACTAACCCTTCTTACCTCAGGTAGATCATTTCTTTGACATCCATAGAGTTTGCAATGACTCCCACATAGCAGTTATTTCAAATCATGGAAGTTGACTTCGCAACAATTTGGGATACACAAAACCCAATATCTAGATGAAAGAACAACTGATTTTTTTTTCATTTTCTTCTGTAGCACTCATTCTTGGCTGATAGAGATATTTGTCATCTTCCAATTGACTTCTATGTTTTTCCACTCTCCCATGGTATCACTCCTTTTTCTATAAGTGTATCAGTGATAATGGATGTCAATCCTACCATCAGGACTTCACTAAACCTTATTTCTTTAAACTTTTATTTCTTGATGGATTCACATTGCTGTTAAGAATGTTAAAGTCTTATTTTGCAAAATGGCAGTACATACCATAGCAGATGACTTCATATCTTTCAGAGACATCTTATCATAGTCATTAAAATAAATATTAAGTAAATAATAAAAGGTATGACAAGAAAGTAGAATCATACACATTGTCTTATTTTGGTACATTAAAAGATGTATGACCAGTTGAAGTCCACCTTGGGAGCTTGAAAAACATTAATATTTAGAAGTGCCTACTAGACACTCAAACTTGCCTATCCTCCTGCAACTTCAATGGAACTCTGAAACACAACTTGCTCTGATACTGAGGTGACTTAAGAGGTAGGCCCTCCTTTACAAAACTCCATCCACTGGACCCTCCAAACTACTAAAACCATACCACCCTCAAACTCACCTATCCTGCTGCAAACTCAGTGGAACTCTGAAACAAAGCTTTCACCAATACTGTGGGGGTCAAAAAGGTAAGTGAGCAGCCATGAGGTTAGACACCCTATTCATTAGTATCTCCACAGTGGGACAAAACCCCAGGCCCCTCAACCAACTCTTTAGGCTATTCTATCCAGCCAACAGGAGGGTTTTCTGCAGGTAGGGTCCCCCATTACCGAAGTCCATCAACTTTACCCTCCAAGCAACTAACCCCACCCCACCCCAACTCCAAACTCACATATCCTCCTTCAACTTTGGTGGAACTTTGAAATGTAGTTTGCTAAAATTCTGAGGTGACCAAGAACTTTTTATAATACTGAGGGGACCAAGAATTTGCTATAATACTGAGGAGACCAAGAGAGAACAAAGAGAGTGAACCAGGAGAAAAGATCAAGAGAGTAGGTTTAGGAGACCTCAGAGGCTTCTTGAGACACAGATATTGACAGTACATATTAAGAACAAGGAAAATTTCCAAACACTCAGACAGCAGCTGTAAGGATTGGAACAAGATATAAAGACACAGTTGGTTTCATTTGAAGGAAAAGATGTGTAACCATCAATGCAAGAATTCATCCAACAATCTAAAAAGCAACATGGTAGCAGCAGAACCAAGTGGTCTCCCAACAGGAAGACTTGATCATTCTAACCCAGAAGAATCAGAATAAAAAAATGACCTTAAACATAAATTTTTGAAAATGATGTGGAATTTAAAAGAGGAAATGAAATCTATCTTAAAGAAATGGTGTAAAAGACAAATGAAAATCTTGAGAGAAATTAAAATATCTCTCAAAGAAACCCAAGAAACCAAAGAAAATCAAACAGGTTAAGCAATCAGTCCAAGACTTGAAAACTGAAATAGAGACAATAAAGAAACACAAACTGAGGGAATTCTGTATATGGAAATTCTGGATAAACCAACTGGTGCTCAGAGACAAATATAACCAACAGAATACAAGAGATAGAATAAAATAATCTCAGGTGTTGAAGATACTCTAGAGGAAATAGATTCATTGATCAAAGATAATATGAAATCCTGCTGCAGGAGCTCCTTCTGCTCCTTTAGCCAATAGCCTTTAAGATATCAGCCCACTTGGGCTTGGTCTCATTGGTTTGCAAAAAGAAGTGGGAGCCATGTGCTCCCTCTCTTTCTTCATAATCCACTACCAGGCTCTTTTCCTGGTTGTGCAGAGGGCTGTTGTCTAGGACTGTGATCTTTAAGTTTTTCCATTTAAATAAATAATCCTTTTATTAATCATAATTCCAAACTGGTGTGGGATTGTTTTGTGAATTACCCCTTTATTTGTCATCCAATGATTGGTTTTAGAACCACCCCCACCCTATCACACCCCCAGCTTGGCTACCTGCCACCAGTGTGGCTTGACTCAAGCTCTCCCTCAGCTATGGCCTGTGCATGGAGCCAGCAGCAAACTCCACACCTCCCGGGATCCACAGGCCCAGGCAGTCTCTGCCCGCCTGGCTTGGGTTTTTTTAACCCGCCTCCCCTGCAGCCAGCACTTAGGCAGGATGAATCAGATTAGAAGCATTTGCTGAATGCTGTAAACCCCCTGGGGCAAAAACTCTTTGTGATGTCCTGGCACAAATAGACATGCTTTTTGAAATCCCCACCACAACTGAGTAGAGTGCTGCTACAGCAGCTGTGTCATGAGCCCATGCATCGGGTTGATGCAGAGCAGCAGGGCAGGCATGCCCAGGGCGAGCCTGCTGTTTATCAGCCACTAGAAGCTCCCTGGGTTTTTTGTGCTTTGTGCCTGGACTCTGGGTTTTCTCCCTCAGAGTACTACATCTAACCTTTTGAGTGAGATTTTAAAATAGAATTTGTCATGACACGGTTGCAGTGGTTCCAGTTGGAACTCAGAAACAGTACCTTCTGCTGGTTAACATGTAAAATGGCAGGTTTTGTTTTTACTGGGACTCTTTCCATGGTTTTTGCTGTCACTATGGAAGAAATCAAAAGAGGCCTATACGCCTATGGAGATACCTCAATTTCCTGGTTATTAGCTTTCAGTTTTCTTCTTTATATTATATCTATGTGGAATTATATTACATTAATTGATAGGATTAATATCATGATAGGCAAAATTGACTTCATATCTAAGGGTACTAGGAGCTTACCTGAGAGAGTCCAGGCTATTGAATTGGGCATTCAGAAGTTATCATGGAGTTATCATGATAAGGTAACAGACAGAATATACCTCCAGGATGGCAATTTACACAGTGTTCAGGAACATTTCAAGGAGGAGATGCTATCTTTGAAAGGAAACATTAAGACCTTAAAACAACAAGTGAAGAATGGGTACCAGAAAATTGATACTATCCAGAAATCACTAGAAACATTTGCAGGTCAGGAGATTCAGGTTTTATGGGAGATTATGATTAAGAGATTTGAAATTATTGAGGAAATTATCAGAGTTGATGACTGGGTGAGAAGACACAAGGACAGGATATGCTGTCAACGCCGGCTGTCACACTGGATTACCCAGGATGTTAGCAACATACCCTGTAATTTACTCTGACAATGTGTCATCTTCTAAAGGCTTGAAGGGAGCCAAAGAAGCTAGATGGATGCCTGTAGGAATGAATGGCCTAAAGGAAATTATGCAAGCCATTGCTAATTATGTTACATTTGTTAAGGAAATGATAAGAACTTGGACTTCAAATGTCAGGGCTATGCCACATGATTATTCATAGTTGGCATTCACAGTGTTAGAAGATGAAACTTCCTTGATGTTTGGAATTTATTTCAGAGAAGAAATCATACATATGGAATAGCAAGGGAGAGCAAAAAGTATGGAGGTTTCCCAGGATCAAATTCTTGGTGTAGGAGCTTATGCTGATCCACAGGTCCAAGTTATTTACAATAAAGAAATATTTTCCCTAAACCACAAAGCAGCATTGAATGCTGGGAATAGAATACTAGAACCATGAAAAATGATCGAGTCATATACCAGAGTTAGACTGGGACAGGGAGAGCCCAATACTGACTTTTTGCAAAGATTAATTAATGCTCTGAACACAGGAGTAACAGACCCAGAAGCTAGATAACTAATTCTTGAATCGCTGGTTTTTGAAAATGCAAACTTAGAATGCAAAAAGATAATTGGGCCTTAAAAGTCTATATCAGCACTTATGGACGAATGGATTCAGCACACCATGAATGTTCAGATATTTAACTAAGATGATGAATCTTGGGTAGGGGAAGCAATTTCCAAAGTAATGAGGGGACATCAAACTGCCAAATGTTGTAATTGTAGTAAATTAGGACATCTGAAGGAAATTCAGGCAAGGAATTTCTAAGAATAATACCTAATCTGGGAATGGCAAGAATAAGAATCCTCGGCTTTCGGGAATATGTAGGTGGTGTGGTAAAGGACGATTTTGTACCAATGAATGCAGATCAAAAACAGAATGACAAGGCATCCCCATACCATTGTGAAACATCCTGAGGGGCCTCTCACAGGCCCTCAAGCCAAAAGTGGTCGAGTCTTTTTCAGTAACTGTGGAGAACGTGACACACCAGGAAAATTGAAAACTATATAACCATCTGTGCAAGACCATAAGGTTCTAAATAATGGCTCAAATTTGGAGGATAAGTCAGAAATTCAAATAGGAAATATGAAGCATATATTTTGGCAAACCTCTATAAAATATCAGAGACCAAAACTGAGAGTATGTATAAATGGAATTGTGATTGTTGGCCTGATAGACACAGGAATAAAGGTGAGTATAATCACTACAGAATCTTGGCATCCAAATTGGCCTCTTCAAGAGGCAGATGTTCAATTACTAGGAATTGGAACCATATCTCGAGTTAAACAAAGCACAAGATTGGTTGACTGTATTTGGCCAGAAGGTCAAAGTGGAAAGCTAATGCCATATGTAGCTGATGTTGAAATAAATTTATGGGGCCATGACCTCCTACAGCAATGGAATACCCAGATTAACATTCCTGCAGTCTCAGGAGCTCATAATTCTGGAAAGGATGTAAAAAGGTACTATGCATGAAGGTCACCAACCATTCAGACTGTACAAGAACATAAAGCAACTAACAAGCCTTTAGAGGGACCAACAGACTTACCTTTAAAATGGCTAACTGAGAAGCCAATATGGGTTAAGCAATGGCTGCAAGCTGAAGATAAATTGCAGGCTTTAGAATGATTGTTACAGGAGCAATTAGATACTCGACATATTGAGTAGGCAACTAGTACTTGGAATTCTCCTGTGTTTGTTGTAGAAAAGAAATTTGGTGAATGGAGAATGGTGACAGATCTAAGGGCTGCCAACAAGGTAATTCAACCTATGGGAGCTCTATAATCTGGAATTTCTCTGCCTTCTCTGTTACCAAAATGATGGCTTCTTATAGTTATTGATTTAAAGGACAGCTTCTTCACTATACCTTTACAAGAAAAGAATGGAGAAAAAAATTGCCTTCACAGTTCTGACATATAATAACTTTCAGCCTGCTAGAAGATACCAGTGGATTATTTTCCCACATGGGATGCTCAATAGCCTAACTATCTGTCAATACTTTGAGAGTTATCCATTTGAAATAATATGTAGACAATTCCATGAGTCAATAATTTACCATTACATGGATGACATTTTGCTATCTATTCGAACATAGATACTTTAGAATGTTTGATGAAGTAAAGATAGTTTTGCCTAAATGAGGATTACAAATTGCTCCTGAAAATATTCAAAGAGTAGACTCTGTTAATTATCTAGGTTACAGAATAGGTTTACATAAAATTAGAAAACAAAAGGCACAAATAAGGAGAGACCGATTATGGACTCTTAATGACTTTTAAAGATTTTTAGGAGACATTTCCTGTCTATGACTGGCTGTTGGGATAACACCTGATCTAATAATCCATTTAAGTAAAAACTTAGATGGTGACAAAAATTTGAATGGTTCCAGAGAATTAACAACTGAAGCAGAAAAGGAACTGACAATGGTTGAGGAAAAATTACAGGATGCACATGAACATAGGGTGAATCCAAATGTTGTTGATATTCTAGTCATATTTCCTTTGAGAATTTCCCCCACATGAATTTTAATGCAGAGGGAAGATATTATTTTAGAATGGATCTTTTAACCACACAAACCAAGTGAAAAATTAAAATGTATGTGGAAAATATCTCTGAATTAATTATACAAGGTAAACTGAGACTTCATCAACTAACTGGTATAGAGCCTGCAGAAAGTATAGTGCCTTTCACTAGTGATGAAATAAAAAGAGTTATGGGAAGATAATGAACCATGGCAAAGAGCTTGTGCTAATTTTTTTGGAGAAATTAATAGCAACTATTCCAAAAACAATAGACTTAACCTTGTAAAGAGAACTTCTTGGATTCTTCCTCAAATTGTATATAATACTCCAATAACTGGAGTCTGTACATTTTATACTGATGCTAATAATTCAGGGAAGACAAGCTACAAATCAGACAAATTGAGTAAGGTTGAACAAAGCAGAATTATATGCCATTCTAATCATGCTAGGTGATTTTAAAGAAACTCTTAATATAGTTATGGATTTACAGCATGCAGAAAGTGTTATCCTACATATTGAAATGGCTGAATTTATACCAGATGATACAGAATTGACATCATTGTTTATTCAGATAAAAGACATAAACAAGAACTGGCTTTGTCTAATATACATAACACACATCCGATCCCATATGGGTCTGCCAGGTCCTCTAGCACAAGGTAATGCAGTAATTGATCAATTATAGATTGGAAGTGTGTTGCTGGCCTCAGAATTTCATTAAAAAACATCACATCAATAGCAAAGGTTTAAAGAAAGAGTTTTCTATTACTTGGGAACAAGCTAAGGAGATTATAAAGAGATGCTCTACTTGCTCTTTATATAACCTAACATCTCTACCTGCAGGGATCAATTGGAAGGGTACTCAAGGGAATGAAATCTTGCAGATGGATGTGTTCTATTTTGCAGAATTTGGAAAATTAAAACATGTACATCACACCGTTGACACTTATTCAGGCTTTCAATGGGCAACTGCTTAAAGCTCAAAAAAGGCTAATTCAGTAATCACACATTTATTAGAAGTTAGGATCATCATGGATATATCTACACAAATAAAAGCATATAGTAATCCAGCTTATGTTTCTAGGAAAATAAAACTCTTTTTTTGCTTATTATAATATTAAGCATGTTACAGGTCTACCATACAATCCTACAGGTCAAGTAGTCACAGAAAGATTAAATCAAACTATAAAGGATATGTTGAAAAAACAGAAAGAGTTGGAAAATGCCCCAGAAATAGATAACATGATGCCTTACTAATCTTGAATTTTCTTAATGTTAATGAGAAAGGAACAATAGCATCAGAAAGACATTGGATAATTGAAAAGTCTGCTGAAATAAATCAACCAGTTTATTTCAAGGATATGCTGACCTCACAATTGAGACCACAAGATGTGCTGCATTGGGGAAAGAGTTTTCTCTTGTTTCCACAAGACAAGAAAAAATGTAGATACCATCAAAATTAATAAAGGTTCGGTTTGAAGAGGAAACAGCACTTGGAGAGGCAATATGACAGCTCATCCACAATGATGATTATCATACAGGTATTAAAACAAACATATAGGATGGGTGCAAGGTTCTGTTCTTGTCTTTGAAGGAAAACACTCATCTTCAAAAAATTCAAGGGACCTTGGATGTTTGAATATTTGCAGTTGGAAAAATTATAATACAATAGAAATCATCAAGACACCGAATAGGAGATATATATATAAATATAAATATATATAAATTTATATATATATATATATATATATATATATATAAAAATTTATAGAGTAGGTTTTGGTTTTGTCTAGATCAGTCCCTCTCTAATTCCACGCCTGTTGTTAAGAGAAAAACCCAGAGTTTCTGCCTCATGTTAGAAACCATGATATGGAACAGAAGGAAAAAAAGAATTTAGAAAACATCTTTGCTTTTCTTCATACCTATCATACCTTTCATTGAATATATATGTATGTATATATCTATATAATTAATGTTTAAGTTTACTACAATGAATAATGAATTTTTCTGCAGTAATCTTTTAAGTGTCCAAGAAGAAGATCGGGCCCCTTAACAACAACTCCACCTGGTTGATATGACGTCATAATACAGATAGCACTACTACATGACCTGTTTTGGGTTCCAGCTGTACAAGATGGTTCCAACTTGGTTCGCTGAAATGGTACATATATTTTACAACATTCTGGCCAGTCTTCCACACCATATTCAGAGTCTAGTTGCAATCTTACTAGACATTCATCTTGAAATTTAGCCATCATTTTACTTTTACAGGACCCCCTAGAAAGAACATTGTCCCCATGACAACTGGAAGTAATTCTAGAGGACGATGTCCCCTTTCCCAGCAAAGTTTGTCCTCAAGTTTAGGGACATCATTTAGAGGTTGATTATAATTGATATATGGTTGAGGGTTGGGGGAGGATTTTTTAAGCTCAGGGATCTTTTTGAAAAAAAAGAGGGCAAATTGGATAATAGGATAATAGATTGGTATTTGTGAGTGGTTTATAGATAATTACATTGTCATAGATTCTTATATATGGATAAAAAGTTAAATTATATTAAATATTGCATGCATGCATGCTTCTACCTCTGTTTGAATCATTTTTATGTATATATATATATATATATATATATATATATATATATTTACCATATTGCAGTGTACATTTCTCCCTCTGATTAAGATAAATTATATAGTGTTTATTTATTGAAATATATATAATATATAACATGTATATATATATATATTATATATGTGTATTTACCATATTGCAGTGTATATTTCTACCTCTTATTAAGATACTTGTACATTGCTTACATTTGGATGTTTTTACCATCATTATTTACACAGCTGTTTATTGTCTTAGTCTTTAAGTTAGATAGGTATTAAGAAATATAGATCAATAGTCATCTATGTTTGTCATATTTATAATTAGACTAATTGGGTTTTTTAGATACATGGAGATTATATTCTGTATGAATAGATGATCTTCAACCTCTTCAAATAACTGAAGAAAATGGCATTTAATCTAACTTAGAGTTCAGTGGTAGTGAGACACAATTGCTCCTGGCAACACCGATCTAGTCCCAACAGATTGTTGAGCACCAACACTTGGAGCTTTTTTTCTTCTTGGCAAAACCAGCCACTGAGCAAGAAACTGCCCAGACCTCGACTACTGACAAAATAAATAGTATCCGGAAATGGATAAGCAGAACTGTCAAATCTTGCCAAGACAGGGAAAGACAGTTTTGAAAAATTTCTTGCCTTTAAAAATAATCTGTCAGTTTTTCTAGGCCTTAGCTGAAGTTGGTTGCTTCAACACTGCAGACATGACTATGGGTGATTGCCCAGGTATCCAGTTGACTCTGTGATTTTTTTGCATGTTTTGGAAGTTGTTTGATTGTACTTCCTAATTACTCAGGTAACATTATTTCCCTTCTTGGATCTTTGATGGGGTTGAAGACTAGATAAAAGTAGTTACTTTCATGTCTTGAACAAATTATATATTATACAAGACTTAAGGTAGTTAGAGTAGGATATTTGTTCTTATTGTATATAATTTTGAAGTAGGTTTAGAACTCTTACTTAAACAAGAGGGGAGGTGCTGCAGAAGCTTTACCACTCCTTCAGCCAATAGCCTTTAAGATACCAGCCATTTGGGTGTGATCTCTTTGGTTTGGAAAAATCAGCTGGTGCCATGTGCTCTCTCTCTTGCTTAGGAATCTGCTTCTGGCTACCAGACTCTTTTCCTGGTTGTGCAGAGGGCTGTTGTCTTAGACGGTGGTCTGTTAGTTTTTCCCTTTAAATAAATAACCCTTTTATTAATCATAATTCCAAACTGGTGTGGTATTGTTTTGTAACTTGCTCCTTTAAAATCCAATAAATTCATAACATAAAACATCCAGGAAATCTTGAACATCATGAAAAGGCCAAACCTAAGGATAATAGGGTAGAAGAAGAAGAAGAACTACTCCAGCTCAAAGGCACAGAAAATGTATTCAACAAACTCATAGAAGAAAACTTTTTCAACCTAAAGAAGGATATCCTTATGAAGTTACAATAATCTTACACAATACCAAATAGACTGGATCAAAAAAAAGTCCACTTGCCATGTAATAATCAAAATGCAAAACGTACAGAATAAAGAAACAATATTAAGAACTGTAAATGAAAAACGTCAAGTAACATATAATTGTAGACCTATCAGAAAAACACCTGAATTCTCAAAGGAAATTGTGAAAGCCAGTAGGTCCTAGGCTGATGTGCTGCAGATACTAAGAGATCCTGGATGCAAGCCTGAATTACTATAACCAGCAAATTTTCCAATCACCTTCACTGGAAAAAACAATATATCCTATGACAAGAACAGGTTTAAATTATATCTATCCACAGACACATCCCTACAGAAAGTACGAAAATGAAAATCCCAACCCAAGGAAGCTAACTACACCAACAAAATCAGAGGTAGCAGATAACCCCTACCAGCAAAATCCAAAGAAAGGAAACACACAAGCCCTATTCCCAAAAATAACAAGAATCAACAGCTACAGGTAATTAATACCACTTAATATTAATAGACTCAATTCACCTACTAAAAGACACAGGATAAGATAATGTATACAAGAGCAGGATCCACTCTTCTGCTATATACAAGAATCACAACTCATCCTCAAAGACAAACACTACCTCAGAGTAAAGTGTTGATATTCCAAACAAATGGATCTAAAAAACAAACAGGTGTAGTTATCCTAATATCTAACAAAATAGATTTCAGACTAAAATCAATCAGAAGAGATGGAGAAGGACACTTTATACTCATAACAGGAACAATCCATCAAGGTGTAGTCTCAATCCTGAACACCTATGCCCCTAATGCAAGAGCACCCACATATTGAAAAGAAACATTTTTAAAATGTAAATTGTACATCAAGCCCCACACACTAATAGGAGATTTCAACACTCCACTCTTGGAGTGGAAAGGTCAACCAGACAGAGACTTAATAGAGAGATAAGAGAAATAACAGATGTTATTGATTGAGGTTTCTGTCCTGCCCCATTCCTGCAATCATTTAGCCCCAAAGCAATCACACAGAGGTCTACATTAGTTATAAACTGATTGGCCTAGTATCTCAGACTTCTTAATAACTCTTACAACTTATATTAGCCCATTTTTCTTGTCTATGTTAGCCATGTGGCTCAATACCTTATTCGGTGAGGCAGTCACAACTGGCTTTTATCCCTGTCTGGGTAAGAACTACAGAATATGCTTCCCTATTCCTAGAATTCTTCCATTCTTGTTGCATCACCTCTGCTTCCTGCCAATCAGCATTTTATTAGAATGCAATAGACAGGGTACAAACTATTGTCCCACACAAGATGTTAAAATCAAATGGACATAAGAGACATCTATAGAACATTTCATCCCAAAACAAAAGACTATACATTCTTCTCAGCACTTCATGGAACCTTCTCTAAAACTGATCACATACTCAGTAACAAATCAAACCTCCACATATACAATGGAAAAAGCCCCATGTCTTATTCAATTAACATGGATTAAATTAGAATTTAAAAACAATACTGCTCTAAAAAATCCTACAAACTCATGGAAATTGAACAGTGAACTACCCATTGGTTAAGGGAGAAATAAAGAAATTAAAGATTTCCTAGAATTAAATAAAAACTAAGGCAAAATATATCCAAACCAATGGAACACTATGAAAGCAGTGCTAAGAGGAAAGTTTAAAGCATCAAGTGTTCACATAACAAAATTGAAGGAACAGCACACCTGAAAGCTGTAGAACCAAAAGAAGCAGACTCACCCAGGAGTAGAAGGCAGGAAATAATAAAACTGAGGGCTGAAATCAACAAAATATAAACAAAGGAAACAATACAAAAATTCAGTGAAACAAAGAGTTGTTTCTTTGAGAAAAATCAACAAGATAGAATAACACTTATCCAAACTAATTAAAAGACAGAGAATATCCAAATTAACAAAATCAGAAATGAAAAGGGGGACCTACCAACAAACACTGAGGAAATTCAGAGAATCATTAGGTCCTACTACAAAATCTGTACATTACAAAATTGAAAAATGTAAAAGAAATGGACATTTTTTAGATAGGAACTATATACTGATACCCTATACCAAAATTAAATTAAGAGCAGGTGAACAATTTAAATAGATGTACAAACTGCAAGGAAATAGAAGCTGTCATCAAAAACCTCTCAACCAAAGCCAAAGGCCAGATAGTCTTAGTGCAGAATTCTAACAGGACTTTTAAAAAGACCGAATACCTATATTTATCAAAGTGTTCCACATAAAGAAACAGAAGGAACATTGACAAATTCTTTTTTATGAGGCTGCAGTTACCCTGATACCAAAACCACCCTAAGACCAAACCAAGAAAGGGAATTACAGAACAAACTCACTCATGAACATGGATGAAAAAATACTCAATAGAATACTGCCAAAATAAATATAAGAACACATCAAAAAAATCATCCACCGTGATTAAGTCAACATCATCTCAGAGATGTAGGCTTGGTTCAGCATATGAAAATCTATCAATGTAATTCATCATATAAGTAAGCTGGAAATAAGGAAACATATGACCATTTCATTATATGCTGAAAAAGCATTCAACAAAATCCAACTCCCCTTTATGAGAAAGGTCTTGGAGTGATCAAGGATACAAGAAACATATCTAAATATAATAAAAGCAATATATAACAAACAGGCAGACAACATCAAATTAAGCGGAGAGAAACCCAAAGCTACTGCACTAAAATCAGGAACAATGCTGTCCACTCTCTCCATATCTCTTCAACATAGTTCTTGAAGTTCTGACTATAATAATAAGATAAGGATATCAAGTGGATTCAATTTTAAAAGAAAGGGTTAAACTTTTGTTATTTTCAGATGATATGATTGCATGTATAAGTGACCTAAAAAACTCTAATGGAGAATTCCTAAAGCTGATAAATACCATCAGTGATGTGGCAGGATACAAGATCAACTCAAAAAAAATGAAAAAAAATAAACAACTCAGTAGCCTTCTTACATTCAAATAATGAAATAACTATGAAGAAAATTAGAGAAATGTCACCTTCCACAATAGTCACAAATAACAAAAATATATTTTGGTACCACTAATCAAAGAAGTGAAAGACATAGTTGGCAATAACTTTAAGTCTTTGAACATATAGCTTGAAAAAGATACCAAAAATGGAAAGATCTCCCATACTATTGGATAGTAATGATCAACATAGTGAAAATGGCAATCCTACCAGAAGCAATTTAGAGATTCAATGAAATCCCCATCAATTTCCTAACACAATTCTTCACAGACCTTAAAAGATCAATAATCAACTGCATATGAAAAAAAACAAATAGCCAAAACAATCCTGTATAATAAAAGAACTTTAAGAGGAATCACCATCCTTTACATCAAGCTCTATTACAGACCTAGAGTAAAGTAAACAGATTAGCACTGGCATAAAATCAGGGAGATTTACTTCTGGGATTGAATCAAAGTCTTAAATATTAATTTGCACACCTTGAACCCCTGATTTTTGACAAAGAAGCTAAAGTTGTACAATGGGAAATAGATGTTATCTTTGAGAAACTGTGCTGGCATAAAAGGATGTCTACCTGTAGAAGAATGAAAATTGATCCTTCTCTATCCCTATGCACAAAACTTTAGCCCAAATGGACTAAAGACCTCAATATAAATCTAACCACACTGAACCTGATAGAAGAGAAAGTTTGAAGTAGTCTTCAATGCATTGGCTCAGGAAACTACTTCCTAAATATGACCCCAGTAACACAGACACTAAGAGCAACAATAAGTAAATGAGACCTGCTGTAACTGAGAAGCTTCTGGAAAACAAATGATACATACAGTCAATAAGACAAAAAGACACTTACTGAATAGGGAAAGTCCTTCAACCCATATCAGACAAAGAACTGATCTCCAAAATATTTAAAGAACTCAAAAAATTAGACATTGAAATTATAAACAAACAAACCATTTTTAAAAATAGGGAACAGAACTGAACAGAGAATTCTTAACAGAAGAATCTCAAATGATCAAAAGATATTTAAAGAAATGTTCAACATCCTTAGTCATCAGGGAAATGAAAATCAAAAGAGCTCTGAGATAACATCTTACATCTGCCACAATGGTTAAGATCAAAATCACCAATGATAGCCTATGCTAGAGAGAATGTGGAGTAAGGGGAACACTAATCCATTGATGTTCAGACTGCAAACATTTACAACCACTTTAGAAATGAGTATGGTGTTTTCTCAAAAAATTAGAAATCAACCTAACTCAGGATCCAGTAATACCACTCTTGGGCATTTACACAAAATTGATCAATCATACCACAACTGCATTTTGTTCAACTATGTTCATAGCAGCATTGTTGTAATAACTAGAACCTGGAAACTGTCACGATGCCCCTCAACCAAAAAACGGAATAAGGAAATGTGGCACATTTATATATTAGAGTACTACTCAGCAGTAAAGAAAAACACTGACATTTTGAAATTTGCATGCAAATGGATGGAATTAGGAAACACTATCCTGAATGAGGTAACCCAGAGCCAAAAAAAAAGTGAATATAGTATGCACTCACTCATAAGTGGATACTATCTCAAAGCAAAGAACATTGTGCCTATAGTTCATGGACCTAGAGAAGCTAAGTAGTAAGGTGAATCCAAAGAAAACATATATAGACCCACCTGGAAAATGGAAACAGAAAAGGTTGTTTGACAAAATTGGGAACATGGAGGTGAGGGGAAAAAAGAAGAATGGAAGCATAATTGAGAATCCATTAAAAGGTTAGTTAAAACCCTGGATCTTGATAAATTCCCAGGAATCCATAAGTATGATCTCAGCTAAGACTCTAAGCAATAGATGAGAGGGAGCCCGATCTTGACTTGTCCTGTAGTCAGACTGATGAATATCTTAAATATCATCATAGAACCTTCATCTACCAACTAATAGAAACAGAGAAAGACCAGCATCAGAGCACTGGACTGAGCTCCCAAAGTCCAGATGAAAAGTGGGAGGTATGAGAATATGAGCATAGAGGTCAAGATCATGATGGGTTCACCCACTGAAATAGTCTATAAGAGATTATAGGAGCTCACAAACTCCAGTGGACTGTGAGGGAACAAGCATAGGACCAAACTAGTCTATCTGATTGTGGTTGACAGTTGCATGGCTAGGACAGACCGAGGGACCACAGCCAGTGGGACCAGGATTTATCCATAATGCATGCTCTAGCATTTTGGGAAACTGTTCTTTTTAGAAGATACCTTTCTAAGCCTATACATAGTAGGGAGGGCCTTGGACCTTCCCCAAAGCAGTATGTCTTACCCTCTCTGAGGTTTGGATTGGGGTGGAGTGAATGGGTTTGTGAAGAGAATGGGAAGAGGGGATGGAGTGGGAACTTGGATTGAAATGTATAATGGAAAAAAAAGATTTATTTTTTTCTTTTTAAAAAAATACCAAACTAAATATAATTACTGGGAAGTGTCTACTAAATGTTTGATTAGTGTTGAACAGCATAAGTCCAACAATTGTTAAGGAATTCCTTTTATTTTAACTATTAAAACATAAATTGCTTGTCTTCTCCATTCCAAAATGATTTTTTTCCAAATTTATTTATTTATTTGTTTGTAAAAATTTCCACTTCCTCCCCTCCTCCCCATACACTCCTATTCCCCCCACTCACTCTCCCCCTCCCCCCCCCACTCCCTCTCTGCCTCCCTCTCCAGTCCTAAGAGTAGTCAGGGTTTCCTGCCCTGTGGGAAGTTCAAGTTCCTCCCCTCTCCCTCCAGGTCTAGGAAGGTGAGCATCCAACCAGAATAGGATCCCAAAAAACCAGTACAGGCAGACAAAACAGGACCCAATGACATTGTCAATGGCTTCTCAATCAGCCCCCATGTCAGCCACATTCAAAGACTCTGGTTTGATCACATGCTCGTTCAGTCCCAGTCCAGCTGGCCTTGGTGAACTCTCATTCGATCAGTCCTTTTGTATCAGTGGGTGAACGCACCCCTCACGGTCCTGATTTCCTTTTTCATGGTCTCCCTCCTTTTGCTCCTCATTTGGACCTTGGGAGCTCAGTCCAGTGCTCCAATGTGGGTCTCCATCTCTATCTCCCTCTATCGTCAGATGAAGGTTCCCTCTGGTCCTGCCTTTCTTGCTCACGTTCTCCCTCCTTCTGCTTCTCATTTGGACCTAGGGAGTTAAGTCCAGTGTTCCAATATTTGTCTCTGTCTCTATCTCCATCTATCGCCAGATGAAGGTTCTATGGTGATATGTAAAATATTCATCAGTATGGTTATGGGCCAAGGCCAGTTCAGGCACCCTCTTCTCTGCTGCCCAGGGAATAATCTGGGGACCTCTCCTTGGGCCTGGGAACCCCTCTAGAATCAAGTCTCTTGCAAACCCTAAAATGACTCCCTTAGTTGAGATCTATACTTCCCTGCTCCCATATCCATCATTCCTCCCTTCGCCCCATCCCATTCTCCCAAGCCATTACCAATCTTCCCCCTCTCCCTTCTCTATAAGCATTTCCCCTTACTCCCCCCCCACCCCCCCACACCCCCCCCCCCCCCGTGCACCCAAGTTTGCCTGACAATCTTAGCTTTTCTAGGATCAGAAATTATAGGCTCAAAGACCTTTAACTATGGCTAGAATCCACTTATGAGTGAGTACATACCATATTCCTCTTTTTGGGTCTGGCTTACCTCACTCAGTAAAGTGTTTTCTATTTCCATACATTTGCAAGCAAAATTCAAGATATCATTGATTTTAACCGCTGAGTAAAACTCTAATGTGTATATGTTCCACACCTTTTTTAACCATTCTTCTATTGAGGGGCACCTAGGTTGTTTCCATGTTCTTGCTATTACAAATAGTGCTGCTATGAACATAGTTGAAGAAATGCTTTTGTAGTAGGATAGGACATCTCTTGGGTATATACCCAAAAGTGGAATTGCTGGGTCCTGATGGAGGTTGACTCCCAGTTTTCTGAGAAACCACCACACTGATTTCCACAGTGGTTAAAAAAGTTTGCATTCCCACTAACAATGGATGAGTGTTCCCCTCACTCCACATCCTCTCCAGAAGAAAAAACCCAGGATAGCCAAAACAATCTAATACAATAAAAGAACTTTTGGAGGCATTACCATTCCTAACTTCAAACTCCATTACAGAGCAACAGTATTGAAAACAGCTTGGTATTGGCATAAGAACAGAGATGTCGACCTATGGAATCGAGTAGAAGACCCGGATATTAACCCACAAACCTATGAACACCTGATTTTCGAAAAGGGAGCTAAAGATATACAATGGAAGAAGGAAAGCAGCTTTAACAAATGGTGCTGGCATAACTGGATGTCAAACCTATACAAGAATGAATGTAGATTCATATCTATCACCATGCACAAAACTCAAGTCCAAATGGATAAGAGACATCAACATTAATCCGACCACTTTGAACCTTATAGAAGAGAACGTGGGAAGTAGTCTACAATATATAGGCACAGGAGACCACTTCCTATGTAGAACCCCAGTAGCACAGACAATAAGAGAATCAATGAATAAATGGGACCTCCTGAAACTGAGAAGCTTCTGTAAAGCAAAGGACACTGTCAGTAAGACAAAAAGGCTACCTTCCTACTGGGAGAAGATTGTCACCAACCCCTCATCAGACAAAGGTCTGATTTCCAAAATATACAAAGAACACAAGAAACTAGACACTAAAACTCTAATTAACCCAATTAAAAAATGGGATACAGAACTGAACAGAGAATTCACAACAGATGAACTTTGAATGATCAAAAGGCACTTAAAGTCATACTCTACCTCCTTAACGATCAGGGAAATGTGAATCAAAACAATTTTGAGATACCATCTTACACCTGTCAGAATAGCCAAACTCAAAAACACCAATGATAACTAAAATTATTTTTGCTAAATAAATGAAATTCAATATTAACCATGCTTACTGTAAATATATAAAAGATATCTAAAAACCACTTAATTTATTTAATTTGATTAGGACATAATTTGTATCATTATATCCTATGAATTTATTTTTACAAGACTCCACAATTTTACAATTTTATTACACCTGCTATAGGGTCCACTATATGTATCATATATAGAGAGATTTTATGCCAAATTATTATATAAATTTGAGGAACAAGGATACATCATATTTATGTGCAATATGTGTGTCATATCTGAGTGTTTAAATAGACAATGAGTCAGTCACGCTCCTTAAGTGTAATCCAGATGGTGGTATTTACTGTTATTTGTAATTTTCTTTCTAGGTAAATTGTTATTATATTTTGAAAAACAATTTATCCTTTTAGTAATTCTATAATTTGACCTTTGATTTATTTGAGTTGAATAAATTATATCATTGAAAAAATAAACAGACAATGAAATAGAAATAGAGATAGGGAGAGAATCAGAAATCCATGGTTTTTATAATTCTACACGCAAAGAGTGTTTACAATCATCAGTCAGCAAAACAGAAAACTTAATCATCCTGATATGCATTTCAAATAAGATTCCAATATCCTAACACATAAGACCTGAAGGAATAAAACTCAATCCAAGAACAAGAGACCAATACTCTTATAAAACTGAGAAACATAGTAGAGTACCTAGTACATGAAATTAGCTATCAAAACATCTTAGAATAATCCAAATAATCTTATTCTCTGTTAAAGGAACAACATAATAAAAAGGATCAGAAAATACATCGGACTTTGAAATAGAATTAATTTCATTTATGAATAAAATTTAAATGCATGCATTCACTTGAAAATTGACTTTCTGATCCAGTATTCAACACTTTTGATAACTGGTTGAGCATGCATGTTTGTTTACAGAAAACAAAAGAGACATAAAATATTTAGCATCCAATATAGCTATAAAATGGGAAATATTTTGATTATTAAGTCTTATGTTATGTATTGATGAAATAAATTGTAGTAAGATTAATAAAATCCCTTAGATAGATTTTGGGGTTCAACCTGAAGTTTAGAAAAGCAAAACAGCCAGCCCCTGACTCTTAGCAATTCCTCACTCTGAAGTGAAGACCCTACTTCCAGGAATCTCAGAATGAGACTGTGCCTGAGAGATGTCTCCTCTTATCTTATATTCTTCCCCAGAACTGGGATTAAAAGTGTGTACTACTACTGCCCAGTTTCTATTGCAAGATAGTGTGGCTACTAGCATTAAAGGTGTGTGTCACTACTGCCTGTTCTGGTTAATAAGGCTGAATAGGGTAGCTGTTTTACTCTCTGATCTTCAGTAAATCTTTATTTATTAAAATACCAATAAAATATCAATGCAAAATATTTAACGAATGATAGGGAAATTGACAGGCTTTGTTTTTATTTTCTGGTAAAATTTTTTTAAATCTGTTTGCATGCACAATTTCAATGTGAATTGTAAGTCATAAATGCAGGAGGAACAAGAAAATTGCAATTATATACATCATTTAGGAGTTCTGAGCAGATTACAGAAATCCTGAATTAAATCTTAGACAAATAATCTAAAATAAGTTTTTATTTGCAGTTTTTTTTGAAATAATGCTTTAGCTATGTTACAAAATGCAAGCTTCTAATTACCAAGATGGGTGCTGGAAATTTAATAAGATGGTTCAGTTTAATTCAGAAGTAAATCAAAAGTCATATGAATCTTGCATACTCAACTAAACTTGAGTGATGCCAGTTTTAGGAGAACTTAGACAATGTCTTTTGGTTTATTTCAATATGAATTAATTCATGTTAGTCTCTTTATTTGCACCAAGTTTCAGTAGAATTTTGTTTTAGAGTTTTGCACTGTATAACAATTATATTAAATTAGAAATGTATATTGGCTTGAGTTCATATTGGAGGTTATGACATTTATTCTTCACTCAATTAGGCTTTTGAAGGAATGTCTTTGTTATGCCTTTGTTATCTTTCTAAAACTTTTAGTATTATATATCTCAATTCTTTTCAGTCTTGCAATTAAATAAATCAGCAGCAAAGTATTTTTTTCATTCATGCAATTAAACACATTAACAGAAATATATGATGGAAAAAAGACAAAAGTAAAATTTTTAATTTTCCATTTCTTACAATGAAAGTCAAATAGATTTTCATTGGGTATAAAGTTATCTACTATTTGTACTACCAAATGCAACATTAAAGAAAAATTCCTCTAAATAAATCTTATTAACCTTCAATTGAATTGACTTTTTCTTTAGTATATCCTGAGCTTCAATTTTAAAAATACAATTCCTTCTTCTGAAAGATATTTCAATAAACAATATACAATTTCAATAGACAATATACAATTCACACACACACACGTGTGTGTGTGTGTGTGCGTGTGTGTGTATGTGTGTGTGTGTGTGTGAATGAACATTGTCTATACTTAGGAAAGAACACACAAATATTAAGTCTTTATGTGATATTAAGGTTATAAATTTTAAGTTGACTTATGAATCAGAAAAGTTAAAAGTGTCTTTGAAAAGCAGATGTGGTGGTATGTATTCAATAGTTCTAAAATTTAGTAGTTTGACATGAGAATTTCTGTGAGTTACAGATCAGTTAGGAATATAGAATAATATCTTGTTTTAAAGAAAAGCAAATTTTAAAATATAAAATGCAAAAGCTTCCTTGAAAAAAATTGATCAATTCTTCAAATAGCTTTAATATTATACTTTTATTTATGATTTCTTGATATGGCATTTTGCTATAATGTAACTTAAATGCTCCCTGTGTTAGTAGGTTATATTATGCTCATACTGCATTATTTCTATTTCAAATACTTCAGTATTTATTCATTTAATGGTTTGATAAATTTTATAAAGACATTTTCTATAAAGTTTATCATTTGTGTATATGTATGTTTTCTATTCAGCAATACTTCCATATTTCTTTTCCTTTCTTCATGCTAGATCCTTTTTGAGGCCAATATATCTTACTTCTACTTTCATGTCATAAACATAAGTAATTTACATATTAATGTAGAATAAGCTCAACAGAGAGAAAAGATTTGATGTTTGTCTGTCTTAGTCTGTGTGTTTTTACTCTTCTTTCAATCGAATAACTAAATTCTACCCTATGGTTGAGAAAAATTCTATTGTTCACTACATAGATACAGTGCTTTTTTTTTTATTCCCTTATCTGTTCACTGCTACCTAAGCTAATGTTTTGTGGACAGGGCCACAGGTATGTTTATATGAGTCGTTTAGGTACATAACCAGGAATAGAATATTGAACTTATTTTTATATTTTCTACTTATTATTTTAAAACGAATTTCCATAACTTAACCAACAAATAAGTCTTCCCTTTCCCTGCATCTTCACCACCATTAGTAGTTGTTTAATTCAATGATAGACATTCTAACAAGGGTAAGGAAGAATCTAAATTTAACTCTGGTATAAGAGGTCTTTCTTTCTATGTGTTACTTGCATTGGTTAATGAATAAAGAAACTGCCTTTGCCTGATAGGACAGAATTTATGTATATGGGAAGGGTGAAACAGAATTCTGGGAGGAAGAAAGCAGAGTTAGGGAGATGCCATGGATCTGCCACCAGAGTAATACATGTTGCCAAAATTTAGCCAGTAGGCCACTGACATATGACAATACTCAGAGTAATAGAAATGGATTAATGTAAGATGTAAGGCTTAGCCAATAAGAAGTCAGAACTAATGGGCCAAGCATTGATTTAAATTAATATAGTTTCTGTGTGGTTATTTTGGGGCTAAGCTAGCTAGGCAGCCAGGACATACAAACGAGCCCTCTTCCTACAATAGGTGCTCTAACATGTGTTGTCTAAATCCATGTAAAATCTGAGAAAGCTTGAAAAGGAATTTTAGAAAAAAATTACATAGCTTAACGCTGCTTCTTTTCAGTTTGCTGGCAGTATGCAGAAGCTCCTTTAAAAGATATTTACTTGATGCCGCAGCAGCAGAAAAAAAAAAAGCCATGCCATGTAGAAAAACAGGCTTTCTCGACCAGGCAGAGAACATGACCTCTGACTCAGGTAGGAGGTATGACTACAAAGAATTTGAGTTGGGTTTGTGAGCACAGTGCTGCAACTTGCTTGATGTCAATGTGGACTTGATGTGTGCCTGGAAATGGGGCAATGTGTGTGGTTCAGAGGCACAAGTAGCTAAGAGGGAAAAGAGGGTATACCATTGCTTGACTGGGCAGGCAGGCTGGCACTATTGTATTTGATCTAGCAATGAAGAAGCTTAAGTTTTTAAGAAATGATGAGCATTTTAAAAAGCACTTTTGGAAAGTAAACAGTTACAAATTCACAATATGACAGATTCAGACATAAAAGAACTCTAAATGAGTTACAATGTTTGATAAATGTATATAGGCTTGAGAGAGAGAAGAAACAGCGTATAGAGAGTTGGAAAAGAAGTAAATCAGAAAAAGTCTTTAAAGAGACAGAGTACAGATAGTCATAGATTAAAAGAAGTAAAGAAAAATATGTCACATAAAAATGGAAAATTCACAGAGTATGAATTATGTATATTACTGTGTTTTCTTTGAATTTCTTGACTGTGAAGGAGCTAGGTACAGAGAGATCTTATTGTATGGACTGCCAAACTAAACAAACATGTATACTATAAAGGTATCTTGACTTCAAAATTTGAGTCTAAGGATATTTTGCTTTGGAAATAGGTTTTTCTTTTGTTTCCACAGAAGATGAGAGCCTGTGGAATTCTTCCAGACAAATATGGTTAGATAGATCACACCATCTTGAAAGGTTTCAGTGAATACCTGCAAAAAATTACTTTGCCCAACTACTGACAGAGAGGAACCTAGCAAATAGGATACACCATGAAAGACCTAATTAACAGCACCCCCAAACAGCAGGAAGTTGTATGAACAGAACTATGCACATATTCCCAAATATTGTTTATAAATGTTCTTTTTCATTTAAAGGGGGATATGATATAGATATGAATGATTTACATTAGTATGAATCTTGGTTTATTGATACAAATTTAAGGTCAATTTTGTTATATATGCATATATTACTGATCTTGATTAAGGTATTGTAATTGTGTAGTTCATTTAAAGAATGTAATATATAGTTAAGACACATAGGTTAATAGATAATCATCTATAATAGTCAAGTTTATAGTTATGTTAGTTTAGTTTTCTAGATATATAGAGATGTATTTCAGTTATATACTCTTCAAATCTTTCAGAAACCTTCAAAATATTACATTTAAAATGTTTAAGAACTTAAGACTTTTCATGACAGTGAGACACATCTGCTCTTGGCAGCACCAAGCTACTTCAAAAGGATGATGGGCATTGAAGAGGCTCCTTATGGAGTTTGTTAGCTAATTAGGTAAGAAACTGCGCTTGTCTGGACTGCTTCACTGGACATGGAGAACCCACAGAGAAATGACTGCTGGACATGCCTAAAGGTGAGGTGATCCTTCAGTGCCCTGGCTTCATGAAAGAGTCTGTGAGACAATCTGCAGGATACCGAAGAAAATAACAGGCAAACTGACAATATAGGCAGACCTGTCTTTGACATTTCCTGCTTGATGGAAAAGTGTGCTGAATACTGTAGGCCTGTAGGCTGAAAATGGATGCCCCAACAACACAGAAAAACTGGATGACTGTACAGGCAGCAAGATGTCTCTGTCAATTCTAGTGTTTTGGAAGTTGAAGATAATGCACCTTCTGTAATATTGAATCCTTCTGGTCTCTTTGATGGAATTGAAGAATTTATAGTTATGGTTTTCCTTAATTATAATAAAAGAAAAATTAGATGTAAATATGGTAACTAAAATTCTTGCTTGATAATTGTTTTGTTATATGTAATTTTACTTAGTTAAAACTTTCCTTTTTGTTTAAACAGAGAAGGGGAAATGGTGTAAGGTCTCCTTCTTTCTATGTGTTGTTTGTATTGCTTAATGAATAAAGAGACTGCCTTGGCCTGATAGGGCAGAAATTAGGTAGGTGTGGAAGATAGAACAGAATTTTGGGAGGAAGAAGGTAGAACCAGGGAGACACCATGGATCCACCACTAGAGTAAACATGCTGTCAAAACTTAGCTGGTAAGCCATTGTCATGTGGCAATACACAGAGTAATAGAAATGGGTTAAAGTAAGATGTAAGAGTTAGGCAACAAGAAGTTAGAGCTAATGGGCCAAGCAGTTATTTTAATTGATATAGTTTCTGTGTGGTTATTTCGGGGTTAATCTAACTGGGCAGCCAAAGCAAACAAGTGGGCCCTCCTCCTATATAACTCTAATTTGTTGAATTTTTTCATCTGTAATTTGCACATTTGTGTGACCATTTTGAGAAATCTTCTTTCTATTTCTTTTGTCTATTTTATGACTAAAATCTTTTCTTTTCTTTCTCTCATTCATTCACTCTTTTTTCTATTTCTCAAGACAGGGTTTCTCTTTTTAACAGTTCTAGCTTTCCTGGAACTAACTCTTGTAGACCAAGTTGGGTTTCAACTCACAGAGATCTCCCTGCCTCTGCATCCTGGGTGCTTCAATTTATAACATGTGTCACCACATCCCTACCAAGAAGATTT
Source organism: Myodes glareolus (assembly GCF_982192425.1). Lineage (NCBI taxonomy): Eukaryota > Metazoa > Chordata > Mammalia > Rodentia > Cricetidae > Myodes > Myodes glareolus. Next base: position 66,015,885 of record NC_142053.1, on the reverse strand, counting down.
ATTTTAATATTTAGCTTCTTGAAAGCTTCATAGAGTCTATATGTTTTCACTGTTGTCTGTATGAAATAGAAAAGATTTTCTCCAATTTCTAAACTATCTCTTCACTCATTTTTTTCCTGGACTGTATTAAATCCTAATTAATTTCATACATTCCTTTGGAAATCCTGGGTTTGGTTTCTTGATTTGTAAAGTTTCTTTTTACAATGTTCAAGTCAATGTTTATATATAGAAGTGTTTAATCTATATGGTTCTGAGTTTTAGGACTCACAAATTGTTTCTGAAGTTTGAATTGATTTTTACACAGGGTGAGGAGTAACAAGATTATTTTTTTTTATTTTAGATACTTGATTTTCACACCACCATATATTTAATAGACTACCATTGTAATTGTTTTTGCTTTGGGTATCTCTGTCAAAAATCAGGGGGCTACAGTGATTTCTTTAGTATTATTCTAGGTTATCTGCATTATTTCATTCTTTTATTTTTATACCAGTGTCATTCTGTTTTTGCTACTCTAGCTGTTCAGTAAAACTTGGGATGATCTATTATGAGATTACCACTACCTTCCTATTGACTTAAGATTCTTTTATTAAAAAGGTATTCTATAATTCCAAATAAGCTTTATGATGTTTATCTCATTTCATGAAAAACATAATTATAATTTTGATGTGTATTATTTTAAACCTGCAGGCTACTTAAGGTAATAGACTCTTTTTCATTATATAAGTTCTACTGGAACAAAACCTTGGGAGGCATTTGCATTTTCTATTTCAATCTTCAATTTATTATTTTTTTAGTGCACTAAATTTTTCAAAAGTTTCTGACATGTAATATTATTATTTTCTATTATATTTTTGATATTTTACATCTCTCCCTCAACAAATACTTTGTTGGAGTATAAAATAGAAGTTGATCTTTTGTGGGTAGATTTCATATTCCACTAGATTTCTGATAATGTTGTAGAGATATCAGATTTGTCTGGTATTTGATATGGAACATATTTAGTATAGGATCATATTTTATACAAGCAAGAATAATTGAATTTATTCATTTTCTTTTCATATCTCTTTTTTCTTCTCTTACTGACTTACCTAAAATTTCAAAAAACACAGATGAGAAATCATGGAAGAAGTGGTCATGTTTTTTTTGTTATTCCTTTAATTTGAGTACTTTGTGATATTTTCATATGTATAGGATTATTTTGTTGAGGTAAGTTTCTTTTTTTCTGACGTCTTCTTGTCAATGTATGATGTAGAATTTTGGATTTCATGGGAAGTATTTTCTGCATCTACTGAGATGATCATGACATCTCCATTCTTGAATTAATTTGTGTTATGATTGACTTTAACTGCTTTATGCTGAACCATCCTAGCATCTCTCTAGTAAAGCAGATTATTCAAGGTTAATTTTCTTTGTTAAAATTTATTCTCTCATACAGTATCTCCTGACCTCTGTTCTCTGTACTTCCACTTCTCTGAATTCTACACATAACTCTTAACCTCCTCTCTCATCCAGATCTACTCCTTTGTTTCACATTGAAAAAATAACAAGCCTCTCAAAGATAGCAACTAAATATGGAATGGTAAGATACAATAAGAATAGTCACAAAACCACATATCAAAGTTGGATGAGGAAACCCAGAAGGAGAAAAAGAATCCTAAAATCATGCAAAGGAATCCACCACTATTGTTAGGAGTTCAACAAAAACACCAAGCTAGGAGCTTGGGTGTTCCCCGACCCCATAGACACCCAGGTCGCCCTGCAGTGCTGGCTACCCCCTCACTCCTGCCATCCCAGCTCCCATCCAGGTACGAATTCCTATATTTCTCCCTTCCCCCTGGGGCCATAAAATTTCCCCAGCTCAGCTGCCTTGCATGCTGGGCCTGGGCTGTAGGCGCAGCCCGGCTCAAGGCAGTTGCTGGGTCTTAAAGGCCTCCCTGAAGACAGATGGACCAGGAGCCAGCTCAGCCACATTCCTGAGCAGCAGAGGCCCTGACTTCTAGCAGAGGGCCATCAGAGGGGTGAGATTCCTTCGGGCCGGGGCAGGGTCCCGGTGAGGAGGAGCTTGGGCGTTCCCTGACCCCATAGATGTCCAGGTCGCCCTGCAGTGCTGGCTACCCCCCTCCCGCCTGCCATCCCAGCTCCCATCCAGGTACGAATTCCTATATTTCTCCCTTCCCCCTGGGGCCATAAAATTTCCCCAGCTCAGCTGCCTTGCGCGCTGGGCCTGCATTGTAAGCACATCCCGGAAAGAGGGAGTGCCTGTGCTTCAATAGCCTGCCTGAGGAAAGGTGGGCATTCTGTCAGTGAAGTCCCAGCCCAAGAAGGGAACGTGACCCGGTAACAGAAGTTCCAATAGAGAACATTTGAAGTAAGAGATGGGCAGACGCCAAGGCAAGACCTCATCCAACAATCTGAAAAACAACATGAAAACACCAGATCCCAAGGAACCTACAATAGAAGGACTTGAACACCTTAACCCAGAAGAAGTGGAAAAAAGTGCCATTATGAAAGCAATGAAGTCCCTTAAACAGGATATGAATAACTCCCTTAAAGAATTGGATGAGAAATATAACAAAAAGTTTGAAGAAATAAGTAAATCCATGAATGAGACCCTGAGAAACCAAAAAAAAAACAATCAAACAAGTAAAGGAAACAGTGAAAGAATTGAAAACTGAAATGGAGGCAATGAAGAAAACACAAACCGAGAACCGGCTGGATATGGAAAACCTAGGTAAACGAACGGAGACTACAGAATCAAGCATAACCAATAGAATACAAGAGATAGAAGAACGAATCTCAGATTCTGAAGATACCATAGAGAAAATAAATGCTCTAGTCAAAGAAAACGGCAAATCCAACAAATTCTCTTCACAAAACATTCAGGAAATCTGGGACACAATAAAAAAACCAAATCTAAGAATAATAGGGATTGAAGAAGGAGAAGAACTGCAGAACAAAGGCCCAGAAAATATATTCAACAAAATTATAGAAGAAAACTTTCCCAACCTAAAGAACGATATTCCTATGAAGGTTCAAGAAGCATACAGAACACCGAATAGACTGGATCAGAAAAAAACATCCCCTCGCCATATAATAATCAAAACACAAAACATACATATTAAAGAAAAAATTTTAAGAGCTGCAAAGGAAAAAGGTCAAGTAACTTATAAAGGTAAACCTATCAGGCTTACACCAGATTTCTCTATGGAAACCATGAAAGCCAGAAGATCCTGGATAGAGGTACTGCAGAAACTAAGAGAGCATGGATGCAAACCCAGACTACTATACCCAGCCAAGCTATTGTTCACTATCAACGGAGAAAACAAAATATTCCAGGATAAAAACAAATTTAAACAATACATAGCTACTAATCCAGCCTTACAGAGAATATTAGAAGGAAAATCACTACCGAAGGAATCCAACATTCCCAACATGGCCTACAATAACTCGAACATCTAGCAACCATTCACAAGCACAAATCAAAGAAGAAAAACACACACACTCTACTACCTAAAAAAAAAAAAAATGACCAGAGTCAACAACCGGAAATAGAAAACGCTTTACTGAGTGAGGTAAGCCAGACCCAAAAAGAGGTACACGGTATGTATTCACTCATAAGTGGATTCTAACCATAATTAAAGGTCTTTGAGCCTATTATTCGTGATCCTAGAGAAACTAAATAAGAAGATGAACCTGATGAAGATTATTTAGCTATCCGCCAGGAGGTAGTAAATAGACAAGAGTCCCAGGTAACCTTGGGTGAATGGGGGGGGGGCTGATGGAAGGGGAGAGGGTTAGAGAGAAGGGAGTAGGGGAGGAATGGGGAAAGCTCGGTGGCCTGGGATGGCGGGGGGAGGGAGGAAGGATGAATATGGGATCAGGGAAGAATGTATTTCAACTAAGGGAGTCATTTTAGGGTTTACAGGAGACTTGATTATATATGGGATCCCAGGTCCAAGGAGAGATCCCCCAGATTGTTCTCTGGACAGAGGAGAAGGTGCCTGAATCAGCCGTGGCCCATAACCATACTGATGTATATTTTGCTTATCACCATAGATCCTTCATCTGGCGAAGGACGGCGATAAAGTCGGAGACCCACATTGGAGCACCGGACTGAGCCCCCCGAGGTCCAAATGAGGAGCAGAAGGAGGAAGAACATGAAAAACAAAATCAGGACTGCGAGGGATGCTATCACCCACTGATACAAGGAAACGGATCTAATGAGAGTTTACCAAGTCCAGTTGGACTGGGACTGAACGAGGACGTGATCTAACCAGATTCTCGGAATTTGGCTGGACTCTCTGAATGTGGCTGGCCCGAAGTCTTTCTGAAAAGCCATTGACTGTGATACTGGGACTTTTTTCCTCTGCATATACTGGATTTTGGTGATCCAGTCTGTTTGGATACCCACCTTCCTGGACCTGGAGGGAGGGGGGAGGAACTTGAACTTCCCACAGGGCAGGAAACCCTGACTGCCCTAAGGGACGAAGAGGGAGGAGGAGAGGGAGTGGGGGGAGTGGGAGGGTGTTGGGAAGAGGGGCGGAAATGGAAACTTTTATAATTTAATAAAATTTACTTTCAAAAAAAAAAACACAACACCAAGCTAACATCCATAATATATAAAGAGAGGACTTAACACAAACCTGTGCATCCCCATTGTCTGTTACTTCAGTATTTGTATGCCACTGTGAGTCTTGCTTAATTGTTTCTGTGAGACATATTTTCCTTTTGTCATCAACACTTCTGGCTACTACAATTCTTACACCTCTTCTTCTACAGCGTTCCTTGAGCTCCAAGGGCAGGGACCCAGTGGAAATCTCCATTTTATGTTCTCTTCCTCTCTAATGTATGGCTGTGGGACTTTGCATCTGCTTCCATCAGCCACCAGAGAAAAATGGGATAGGCATTGATTTATGAGTACAGCAATCAATCTATGAGTACAGCAGAATATCATGAGAAAAAAATTGTTGATTATTTTTTAAATGTATTTTTTAAATTTTGCTTAAAAATTATGTGAGAACTTTTGCACCTATTTTCATGCGAAAAGTTTGTTTATAATTTTCAATTTTTTAAATTAGTGTATATTTATCTACTTTTGTTAGTAGGATAAAATTGGCTTCTTAGAATGAGTTTCATAGTGTTTGTTTCTGTTCTATTTTATGGAATAGTTACAGAAGGAGGTGTATTAGTTCATCTTTAAAGGTCAAATATAATACAACTTTGTATTAACTAACAACTAACTAAAGTGTAGTTAATTCAAAACAATAGCTCCTTTAGCTCCAACAACTTATATTAAAAATAGGATAAAAATAAGAGAATGTTTACTAAGATGTTTGTTCAGGATAGGAATGAAAATAAAGCAAGTTGATATAGATAAGATTGACATTAAAACAACAGAAAGAATAAATATAATGGAGAAGAAATAGAATGGAGAATGAATAAAGTGAAAGGAGGTATCAATGTAAATTCAGCTATAGGAAAAAAAGGAAGGATCCAATCATATAACAAAAAGAAACACAAGACCTAAGAAACAGACAGTTCCCTTGATCTATTTTAGCTCTAGATTAGAGGAAGTCCTATGATTAGAGGAGACCCTATGCCAAATAAAAGGACAAAGAAAGTGTAGAAAAAGCAGATGAAAAAAATAGAAATAGTTATTAATCATTATTTGTTTGTATGTGGCTCTTTCTCAAATTTTGGTGATGATTCTCTATTCAATTATTTGTCTAGGTTTGCAGGGCCTGCCTCTATGCATTGTTTCTCTTTCTTCTCTATCCATTTTTTTGAAGGGGGGGTTGTTCTAATGACAACAGAATATATGTTGTATTATATTAGTGTGTTGATTTCTGTGTTGTTAATTATATAATATATTTTCAGTTCATGGGTCAGACAATGAGTATTATAACAAGAGGTTTCTCTCAGTCTCTGAATACTGTAAAGGACAACAAGTTTTCCAACTCTGTGTACTGGACAGTAGGATCTTTTATTAATTGTCAATTTAATCATATCTCTGTTATTGGGAGCTTTGAATTCCACTCAATTAATTTTTCTCATGAGACTACTACTGCACAGAATACAGCATAGCTTTGATTCTGAGTTGTTCTAAAGTTAGAAATAGTTTTCATATCTAGAATCAAATAACACTCACCTGACATTTGCCCTGTGTTTCCACAATGATTATGCAAGGAAGTCATATGTCTCTTGAGCAAATAGCTGCTGACTTATTAGGAGTATTTTTAGTATGGCTACCTTCTGCTCTGCAAATGAAATGCTCAGAAGAAATAATTTTTTTTCATCTATGTTATATGCAGCCTCCAAGATTCCAATTTTTTGTTCCAGTTCTCATCATTATTTTTGAATGTTTACTTGTTCTTTGGTTTCTAAGCAAAGATATGTGATGGCAATGAAGTCTTTCTACACTTTGTAAATTATCTGGTACTATAATATCTGTAAGTGTATGTACCTGTGAGAACACCATGAGATATCATGAAGGCAAGAAGATAAAGTAGGTATTAGAAGATGAGAAAGAACTAAACACAGGTATTACAAACTTATAAAAGATGTCTTATAGATTTGATAGTTTTAACTTTGTTGTGAGCTTCTCAGTTATTGGTGGTGAATAAGGTCATAAAATATATTTAATTCTAAAACCGTAAAGTCATGTGTAAAGATCTATAACTTCAGAATGTTTATTTTAATTGTATGGAAGTTACCAGAGATGCATAGACTTTGAGTTTAGTTAATTTTAGTACATGACATTTGTTTATTTATTTTGTTCTTTCAGGATATTTATATTGTACAGATTATTTTAAAATAGTGAACAAAATATCTGACTAGGATTAGACTGAATTTTCTCAGTTTTCTTCTTTGAGTTAAACCATGGTTCAAACTTCCAGCACACCTCATAGGTAAGGATGCATTCCCTGAAACAAGTTAGGGTTTCCTCTCCTTCTTTGACATTACTTATTTTTCTTTTTACTTCTTTGATACTAAATCTAGTGATTTTCATCCTTTATGCAACCCATAACTCAGCAGCTTTCCAAGTACCTTTAGTGCATTTTCTGGAGATTCAATAGTCTGTATATTAACGTTATCCAGCAATGTCTGCTTGCCTTGCTAGGATTTGTGGAAAGAAACTATAACAACAGGATAATTCTTTGCTCTTTTATGAAACAAGATCCCAACCTGAAATGATTATGTGCTATATGAAGATTTTGAGATTGTGTTTTGACATGTAAATAACTGGAAAGGCACAATTCTTCTTGTTACAAGAAAAGAAGATTCTACAGACACAAAGCATTTACTAGAATCAGAATTGGAATTGATATGAAGTTAGAATTATTAGCGCAATAAATATAAAATTTATTTAATGTTAAGTAGTCTTTTAATTAAAAGTAAAAAGGAAAAGGCAAAAGACATTTTCAGAGGAGAAGCTGGATTCTAAAAAAAATAATTTAAATTTTTACAAAGGAAAAGTTGAAATTATAGAAACAGTGCAAAGTAGACAAACTGGACATTCAAGGGAAATGTCTAAACATAAAAAAAATGAAGCATAAAATAAAGAGAAGGATATATATTTACCTAGGAATGATAGTAATTAAAATAAAGAAATATAATTTTATGCAATAATAATAATAATAGGAAAGATAAAGGAGAAGTGAATGGAGTCATGAATCAGAATTGTCTCTAAAACAAAAATAATGACCCATTTTCCAAAATTTAAGGCATAAACTACCAAATGTTGCAGTGACTAGCTAATAAGTAAAACATCACACAGCTCATGGGTAAATTTAATAAAAGAGAACTAATAACTGAATAAAAAAGAGTCTTAAGTTTTAATATCTTATAAAATATACAAGATAGATATTACATCAAGAACAATGAAATTAATGACATTGTGAAATAAAATCTATAAGTGCTTTAAAAATTAGTGGTAGTTATAGTATAATGTACTTCAAAGATGAGGCTGAAATAATGATATTCTTAACAAAATATAAACAGATATTGCATTTCAAAAGCTGAAGTGAGATATTGTTCAAAATTAATAACCAATTAATGTTATTACAAAAAGTAGGATATGAGCTTCCTGGTTCTAAACACAGTAAATCATTAGAATGCTAAAGCAAATTAATAAGATTTCCTCGGTCTTTAAATCTGAAGGATATTTTCATATTTGATTATATAAATAGTATCAAAAGTGTCATGAAATATATTTAAGAACACATTATATAAAGGGGTCAAGAATGAAGTCTGGTTTTCCTTCTTTTTTCCTTCCTTCTTTTTTTCATCCTTGCTTTTTTCCTTCCTTCCTTCCTTCATTTGTTCATTTGTTTTTTCATTATTTAGAAACTTTTGTTTTACCAATGTCATTACCAAATATTGCTGATTTGTAATGGGGTCTAAATAATTCATGTTTGTATAAGATGGTAGTTGGATTTCTGGTGACAGAGTTTGGCGTTTTTAAGAATTTTTCCTTTGATGGCTAAATGAAATTTAAATGAGTCTATGGCTTAATTTGTAAAGTGTGTTTTGTTTTATTTTCAAGGTAATAGTCATCATTTTATAAGGGATTTTCATTCAACAGAGAAGGGACATAGCATAATAAAAATATGTCAGTCTTTGGCTCATTCAACTTTCAACTTTCTCACGCCCTCCAACATTTTCTCTCTCTCTCTCTCTCTCTCTCTCTCTCTCTCTCTCTCTCTCTCTGTGTGTGTGCCAACAGACAATACTGGTATTTGGGATAGAAGTATTGGAAGGTCTTACCCATTTCCTGGAGGGTTAATTAGATTTTCTTTCAGAAAATATATTATTTATAATGACATCAGGCTTTTCTTATTTCTTTGATCCTTTCTTTCTTTTTTCTTTCCTCTTTCTTTTCTTCTTCCCTTCATTCCTTCCCTTCTTTCTTTCCTTTCTTACTTAGAAACTTTATGCAGAGAAATAATGACTCCCAAACAGAGCATACCCATTCTCATGTCTCTTGGTCCAGTGTTTTTGGTTTGTTTATTTGTTTTTGACTAAGGAATCCATATTCTCAATACCTTACAGAAAATGATATATACTTTAATTTTTATTTAATTTATTATTTGGAGTCAGGGCACATTCCAAGGCTTCCATTTATAGGACAGATGGCAACTTTGAGAAATCAATTCTCTCATTACATCCTGAAATACATTTTTTATAGGAAAACTCAGATAATCAGGCTTGCAAGACATATTCCTTTATACCTTGAGACATCCTGTCAGCAATTGAGTTAGTATAAATTTAAAAATATTCAAAATCTAATCTTTAATTATTTTCAAGATGATACAGGGCATATATAAAAGTCTTAATAGGGCTTCCATGGACACTTATCCCAGATTTACTTTTCAAAAATACATGCTATTTTCTAATTATTATGGAGAAATTGAATCTTCATATTCTGACTAGAAATGTGTCTAAAATGTAAAATATATATTGGATTTCAATGAAAAATCTATGCAGTTTCATTTAATTTTTAATGTTATTTACATGTTAAAGTGGTACTGGGATATTATGAGCTTAATAAACATATTAATAATAGAAGAAATGTCAAGTGAACATCATGTAGGGCTTTTTTTCTCAGCTGTTGTTTCTTTCAGTTATATACTTCGTGTATCTATTTATAACTCAGACACCATACTCTCCTGACTACTCTAGTGTTAAATCTTGAAATTTGGTAAGGAGACTATTTAACTGAGCTTTTACTACTAAAATCACTTTCTTTTGTTTTATTTTTAATAGAAACTTTAAGAAATGTTGCTATTTTCCAAAATTTAGAAAGTCTTCCATAAATTTAATTGTAGCCATCTATCATATTCAATATATATGGCACTAAGAAAATAAAAACCTGAAATAAATGAATCGTTTATTTTTTTTTTTAATTTCTTGCTGCTGGAATTATTTGGCTTTACCACATCTTAAATACTTGCTAAAATTGATGAAGCCAAACAGTACTTTCATTATTTTCTTTGTTTAAAGAAGCCATCTTGTTTTGCTCCTCATTAATTTTCTGGTGCTGCCTCCCAAGTATGTTTGGTCACTGATGAAAGTCACTATATCTACCTCAAGGAATAATTTTATGAAGATTAACAAGTGATTGAGTTGACATTTTCTTCCAGAGTACTGGGAAAATGTACAAATGAGTGTTTTGACTAAGGATTTTAAAACAAATGTAAATTGATTAATTTTCATTCCTATTAGAATTTTCTTTGAATATAATATATAAGAATTGCTTATATTTTCTGTAGTTTTCATATTCTTTAAAACTTAAAAATATTACTGAATTTTGAAAAACATATTTATTATCTCTTAAATTAAATTCCAAAATTTAAAAAATAAAACAAATAAATGTTTGCTTTTCTAGAATTCAAGCACTTGGAAAGTTCTCCATTTATTAAATAGCTCACTTTTTCCCTTAAAATAAATATTTTGGTAATATTCTATTATTTTAATTAGAAATCTGGTATATAATATTACAATAATAATTCCTATGCTATCATATTTTTCATTAAGACTTTCAATTGCTTATTTTATTAAAAATTATTTATACTTAAATGATAATTGCTATTAACAGCTTTCTAAGAAAATTATCTCTTTTCCCATATGTTACAAATACAATAATGAATTAAAAATCAAATTTAAATTTGATTGAGAATTAATCATTTTAAGTACAGTAGCATGAAATAAATAATTTATGTTATGATTCTACAAAATCAACTATTCTAGAATGTAAATAGACACTGTAAAGTAATCCTACACTATCTCAGATTTGAGTATAATAAAGACTCTTTATTTAGGGGTAGAATCACAGATCATAGTCCTTTGCACAAATGGGGAACAGGATTAAAATCCAGCAGCTAAGAGTGAGCATTCAAGCTTTATGGCTGCATTTATAGTATAAGAGACCATGCCCAAGTGTACTGGTATCTTAAAGCCTATTGACTAAATGTACTTCCACAGAATCTCCCCTTTTTATCCAATTAAGAGAAATCTAATCCTAACACAACACTATGTACAATGAGAACAAATATCAAGTATAAAATTAGAATTACAACCAGTATAAACAATATCAAACAAGAAACATATGGTAAATGTTTTACTAATTATCATATCCTAAGGAGTGCAAGTCTTATATTGGAAATGGATTGACAGAGTCATTAGAGGAATGTAACTACAAATATCTAGTCTTCAACCACATCAAACACATGGGAAGAGAAAAATATTACTTGAGTAAACAGAAAGTGCACTCAAACAACTTCTAAAATGTGCAAAAAATGACAGAGACAACTGGCAACCTGGTCAATCAAACAAAGTCTCATTTGCAGCATTGGAGTAACTGATTTGGCAAAGGCCTAGAATAACTGACCACCCATTTTATGAGGCAAGAACATTTTCAGAACTTTCTTACCCTGTCTTGGAAATTTTGGCAGTCTTTTTTCCTGTATTCTGCTTGCCCAGTTCAGACACCATGCATTTTGTTAGTGGTTGATGCATGGACAGTTCTTTGCCAAAGCCAGCTTTTCCAAGAAGAAAACAACCTCCAATTTGAGTGTCTTCAGTGTCCAACAATCTCTTTGGGATAGATCAATGCTGCCAGGAGCAGTTTTGTCTCATGTAAACAGGAACCTAAATTATTTAAATGCTATGTTTTACAGTTCCTTGACATGGTTATAGATTACCTACCTATGCAGAATACAATCTCTATATCTAAAAACCTCATTACTCTAATTATAAGAATGACAAACATGAATGACTATTGGTGATACTTTATAACTATATAGCTAAAAGGCCAAGACTTCATTATAGAATATAAAATAATTTTTAAACAACTGTGCAACAAATGATGACAATGACATCAAAATGTAAACAACATATAAGTATATTTATCAGAGTTAGAAATATATATTGCAGTATAATAAACACATCCTAAAATTTTATCAGCATACAAAATGTCTTAAGCAGAGGGAGAAGCATGCATGCATATAATTTGACAAAATATTTAGCCTATATGTACAAATATTATAACCATAAATAGAAGTATATTCAATATAACAAATATAATTTAGATTTGTATCAACATATAAAAATCTATATCAATGTAAATTATCAATAAATAATAGTTCACATGTATTAACTCTATTTCTTGTTATTATTATTAGTGTTAATATGCTCAAACTAATCTACCTAGTATACCATCAAAATTTCCTCTTTTTTCAAAGATCCTTAAGCCTACATAATATGCACATCAAACCCCAACCCTAAAACAATTATAATCTACTGTTAATTAATGACCCTAACCCTAATGACAAAATTTGTTGGGAGAGGAGACTTTATCTTCTAGAATTGCTTCCAGCTGTAATGGGGGTAATGATGCTCCCTCTATGGGATCCCATAAAACTAAAATGATGTTTAAGATTCAAGATTGCTGTCTGGTAAAATTATGAATAGTCTTTGAGTATTCAGCAGGGTTTTTCTGAAAATCTTATTTGAAGTTATGACCAGAATGTTACAAGTGGATTCTTCATTTCAGTTATACAATTTGGAATCAGTTATATAAGTTGGAATCAGTTTGAGCAATTGGTACCCTAAACAAATCTTAAAATAGCACTATCAGCATCATGATGTCATATCAACCAGCTGTAATAGTTGTTGTGGGGCCCTATCTTCTTGCTAGAACCTTCAATGTTTACAGCAGGAAAATTTATTGTTCATTATAGAAAACTTTAGCATTATTTATATAAACATATACTCTACAAAAGTTACGATAAAGACAAAAATAGGTATGGCAATAAATATTTTTTTCTAAATTCTTTTTTCTTTTTGTCTGATACCAGATAGTTCCTGACATGAGATGAGACAGAAACTCCATTTTTTTTTCCTCTAGCAACATGCTTGGATTTAGAGAAGGATAGCCATTGTCCAAATCCAAAGCCAGCTTTGATTTTTAAATAGAAATATATACATGATCAGGTAATACAATATAAAGTACATGTTTAGCTTCCGGGTCCATTACTTCTAATTGTGCAGCCTTGGTTAATCTTTGTAAAAAGACACTAAAGGATTCTATCTGGCCCTTTTTAACCCTAATTTATGATTCAAATTATTTTTTGGTTCCTGAATCTTGTCTCAAGCATTTAAAGATGCTCTGCTACATAGTCACAAGGTTCATTTATTGTAGAGAGCCCTGTACTGAGTAATGGCCCTCACCAAGATTTTGAACTTGGAAAGTCTCAAATCCTTTTGCTTTCTGATGTGATTCTAAAATTTTTGCCTGTACATGAAGACAATTTTTTTTCATGGTCAGAACATCAAGAACCCAGAGCTCACTAGAATGGAGCAGAAATTGAGAGTTTTACAAGTCCCCACACACCAGGGAAAGTGGAGGAAGGGAGGGAAGCATGTGTACACCAGGGAAATTGCCAAGTTACCACACTGCACTTTCACGGTGGTGGTGTTTTGGCAAAAAAAAAAAAAATGCTTAGTAGTTAAAATCAAGCAAGGTAGGCTGGGGTGGGAAACCTTCCTCACCACAGACATATTGAACCTTTTGGACCTATCCTGGTAGGCAGGAAGTTGGGATTCATGTGGATGTCAGATTAAGACAGATGTTATAAAGTAATCCCATACTATACCTTAATTGAGTATAATAAAGTGTTATTCATTTAGGGGTAGAAACACAGATCCAGGTCTGTTCAGAAGATGCTGCTTGTCAATTCCCAACATTCCAGACTCAAAATAACCACTCAGAAATTGTATTAAATAAATGACTTAAGTGTATTATGAGCTAGCTCCTACATCAAGATTAACCCATTTCATTTATTTTATATTTTACAATGAGGAATTAGCCTACTTCCAATGTTCTAGCTGGCATCTCATGTTTTTGCTCTCTGGTTGCTACATGTTGTTTCTTTGACTCTGCCTACTTTTTCCTTCTCTACCTGCTAGGAACTCCCACATTATCCTTTTCTGTTAAGCCACTGACCAAAACAGCTTTATTCATTTACCAATAAAACCAACACATAGACAAACATCCTGCACATTTACCCTTTTTTTAAAAGGGAAAGTTTTAAAGTTAACATAGTAAAATTACATATAGCAAAACAGTTATAAAGAAAGAAACAGTTACAATATTTAAATCTAATTTATCTCTTGTCATAACTAATGAAATCTATAACTATTACTATCTATTCTTCAACTCCATCAAAGACTCCAGAAGGATATAATCTTACCTAAGTAAACAGGAAGTGCTTTTTAAGAAATTTTAAAAACTCTAGAATTTGCCATTCAAAGTTCTTCTGTTGAGAATTCTCTGTTCAGATCAGTACCCCATTTTTAATGGGGTTAATTAGAGATTTAGTGTCTAATTTCTTGAGTTCTTTGTATATTTTGGAGATCAGACCTTTGTCTGATGAGGGGTTGGTGAAGATCTTCTCCCAGTCGGAAGGAAGCCTTTTTGTCTTACTGACAGTGTTCTTTGCTTTACAGAAGCTTCTCAGTTTCAGGAGGTCCCATTTATTCATTGATTCTCTTATTGTCTGTGCTACTGGGGTTCTACCTAGAAAGTGGACAAATGAGAAGCAGAAGGAGACAGAACGTGAATAAGGAAGTCAGGATCAGAGGGAACCTTCATCCGACGATGGATGGAGATTGAGACAGAGACCCACATTGGAGCACTGGACTGAACCCCCAAGGTCCAAATGAGGAGTAGAAGGAGAACATGAACAAGGAAATCCGGACCATGAGGGTTGAGCTCACCCACTGGTACAAGGGGACTGATCTAATGAGAGCTCACCAAGGCCAACTGGACTGGGACTGAATGAGCATGTGATCAAATCGGATTCTCTGAATGTGGCTGACACAGGGACTGTCTGAGAAGCCAGTGATAGTGGCTCTGGGACTTGTTTCGTCTGCATGTACTGGTTTTTTGGGATCCTAGTCTGTTTGGATGCTCACCTTCCTATACCTGGATGGGGGGCGGAACGTGAACTTCCCACAGGGCAGGAATATCTGACTGCTCTTAGGACTGAAGAGGGAGGAGGAGAGGGAGTGGGGGAGTGGGAGGGTATTGGGAGGAGGGGCAGAAGTGGAAACTTTTATAAATTAATAAAAAAATCTTTAGACTCACAAAAATAAAATAGATGATAGAATATTTTCTTTCGTTTTGCCTAATACAAATAGATTAAATATTTTAACTATTAAAAAAAAACTCTAGAATTGACAGAGATATCAACTGTCTGGACAGTCAACCGAAGTTCTTCTATATTGTTGGAGAATCTTTCTTTAGCCTAAAGACCTACAGTATCTGGCAACATTTTCCATTAAACAGAAAATTTCAAAGACATTTCCACCTATATTGGCTGTTTGTTACTTACTTTCCCTTGTGTCCTGCCTAATATCTGTTAGACTTTTTCATGAAACAGGAGCCCTAAAGGATGGTCTCACCTGATATAGTCAGTTTCATCAGTCTGTCTCTGGTGGCACCATGGTTTCTCTCCCATTCTGCTTTCTTCCTCCCATAATTCAGTTCTGTCTTCTCCACCTACTTAAGTTCTGTCCTATCAGGCCAAGCAGTTTTTTTATTAATTAATTAATGAAAGCAACACACACAAAAATAGGACCTCCTGCACCACCATATACATTATATTTTTGAATGATTTGCATTAACACAATACCTTAATCAAGATCAGAAATATATAAATTGACCTTGAATTTATATCAATAAACCAAGATCCATAGCGATGCAAATCTCTATAGCATTTTCCCCATTAAATGTAAACAAACATTTATAGACAATATTTGGGAATATGGTCATAGGTCTGTCCAAACTTCTTTCTGCTGTTTATTTGGCGAAGTAATTTTTTGAGAGGTCTTCAAGGCAACTTTTCAGAAGGTCTTGGTTCATCAAATCACATTAGTCTAGAATGAATCCATGGGTTCCCATCCTTTGTGGAAACTAAATCAGATTCAATTCTCTAAACAACAAATCCTTAAACCCAAATTTTGAAAAAAAGATACCTTTAATATATATTATTTTAGGTTAGCAGCTCATACAGTGAAATATATCTTTGTAGTTAGCTAATTCACAGTTAAAAAATTTAAGGAAAACAAAAAATATACATAATCCAGATGATCGGTTCATATTCACTATGTGGCTTTTTTCCTTATTCTATTCATTTTTCTAGAAGTTTAATATTTATTTTATTATCTTTTATTATCTCTTTACTCTTTTTATTTTCTTCACCTAGCCTATATATAGTTTTTAAATACACTGTATCTCATATAGTGGTCTTTTATGTCTGAATTTGTCCTATTGTGTATCAGAAATCATTTTATGTGCAAGAGTGCTTCTCAAAATGTGAAAAAATATTACTAGGGCTAAGGCTGCTTTACTTTTTGACTCTGCCCAGTACAACATGGTGGATGCTTATTCCCCACCTCTGCAAGCCATGCACACCACCCTAGTTCCAGTTATGCAGTTGGTCTATGTTGTGCCAATAAGTAGATTGTAACATGCTGCTCACAAACCCTATTGAAGTTCTCAGCCACCCAAAGGAGCCAGAGTTTGTGCTAGCAGTATGCCCCAGGAAACCAGTATTTTGAAACTGCCTTTTTTTTCTGTTACTACCACTGAATCAGGGAAGATTTCTCTAAAAGTAGCCATGGTGGCTAAACTTTGTTTTCCAGTGTCTATAATTTCTTTCCAAGCACTCTTAGGATACATGTGAATTTAGTTAGCACATTTTCACTTGTCAATTCCTGTGAAGGATGCCTCTTGTTTGTTCTTTGCTACCCAAATTTGAAATTGCCACCCAGAAACTGTATTAATTAAATTGTTGCTTGGCCAATCACTTAAACTCATTTCCAGCTAACTCTTACATTTAGAATTAACTCATGTCCATTATTTTATATTTTATCAAGGGGCTTGTGGCTTACTAACAAGGTTCTAGCTGGCAGCTCATATCGTTCACCACTGGCAGCTACATAGCATCTTTTTGACTCTGCCTACTCTCTTCACTATCATCTTGGAACTCCTGCTTTAATCTTTTCTGTTAAGCCTTGGTCAAAACAGCTTTTTTCATTATTTTATTGAAAATCAACACATAGACAGAAGGACTTACAACAACAACAGTCCTCTGCACAAAGAGGCATTGGGTTCCAATTTCAGAATCTAAAATATAATGTTGCAAGGTTTATAGATGCATTTATACTATAAAATACCTCAAAAAGGTTGATTGATATCTCTGTACTTCATATAGTCTGGTAATGATCTGCATCATATTATATATTTCTATCTTCTGCAATTTCTTAAATTTTTGAAAATATATTAAGTCCATTGAAAATGTTCATTCAGAGATTAAATATTTATTTGTGATACCCAGTAAATCTATAAACTCAAAGAAGTAAAATTCATTGAATAGACATTAAACAGTGTATTGTTATGAATATTAAATATTCTGACCCTAAATTGCTTTGGAAAATAAAGATTAAATCAACCTTTCTGGCTGTGGAGAAATGGACTTTTCAAATTAGACTGTTTCTTCTCTTAATAATGAAGATTTAACAAAGAAAAATAAGTCAAATTGCATGAATAGAGCTTATTACTCTAAAAACAACAATTTGAAAAGTCAATATGTAGATGGAACATTTCTTTCTTGAAGCTTGCCCCTGACAAACATATGTTAGATAACAGAATCATCCACAAGTGCTATGTCTATATACATTTGCAATATTTGAACATTGACTGACTCAGAATTTTCATAATACAGCAAAGTACATCCAAATTTTCTGTGCATTATAATGCATATAGCTAAAAAAATTTGTGGAGAGTTAAAAAACAGTTTAATATTATAAATAAAATGATAATAATTAAACGCATCTCATGTTAAAAAACCCTTTTTCCCTTCTGTTCCCTGGGAAAGAGTGCCCTTCTCTAGCCTCCATGGAAATCAGCCTCAGATATATTATACATGCAGATATGCAGGTAAAGTGCTCATACATATAAAATAAAATAATCCTTAAAAAGATTTGAAGGCTTACAACATAGACAATTCTTTGTTAATTTGTATTGGAGAAATAAACACTACCATTAACCTCATAAACAGGTATTTTTATTATTTTTTTAAAAATGTTGCAAGATCCCCGGTGGCAGTAGGCAACAGAAATGCTATAGGTCCCAAATAGTGGTAGCGGGCCATATAGAGACAGACAGTGGGCCCTGGGAGCAGCCAGTCCCAGGCAGAGAGAGCTGCCGGTCCCACAGCAGTGGCCCAAGCGGTGGTGGCCTGAGCAGTGGTGGCGGGCCATGTGGCAGCAGGCAGTGGACTCTGGGAGCAGCCAGTCCCAGAAAGATCCCAAAGTGGTAGCTGGTCCCAGGCATGGAGACACATGTCAGGCATGCAGGAGACAGAGACATGGATAGACATGACATGAAGAGTGAGGTTGAATGTTTATTCAGGAGGCTATGGAGGGGGAAGGGAGAAAGGGGCAGAGAGAGAGAGAAGAAGAGGAAAAGACAGAGAAAGAGAGAATCAGAGAAGTGGGGAGAGAGGCAGAAGCGAAACTGATTCTCTGAGAGGAAGACAGAAAAGAGTGAGCTCAGGAAGGAAGCTGAAGATCAGCCTGCCTCAGCAGTGAGGGAGGGAGGGAGTGTGGCTTGTCTCTTAAAGAGACAGAACAACGATTACATTCCCACCTCTTTTTTATAATAAAAAATCGGACAGTTAGGCATCACAGGTCAAAGGAATTGGGGTGGTGGATTCTCAAGACTGCTTCCTGCTTATTTGTGGGCATCATCTTTGGAGGAACCTGAAAAGGCTGGGTGCTGGCCACATTCTGGCATAGCTGGTCTCTTTGTTCCTGCCTGGTGTTTGTGGCATGGAGATGTCTGGTGTCTCTTATACCTAGTTAAGGTATTGGCAGAACAGAGAACAAAGTTGAATTAAGGAAAAAAAAATAGGACCATGGAATTGAGGGGGCTGTATCTGACCTATTAAAGGTGAATCCTTTAATTCTGATCTCTGGAACTCACACAAAATTTTTGGGTTTGTGAAAACAGAAATTTTAGACAAGCACATTGTATAATGACTGTTACATATTTATGTACAATGAAAAGTATTTTTAAGATTTTAAAAGGCAGCATAAGAGAGAAATTTGATTTGAAATTTATTTGGTGAGGTAACCTGGAAAAACCTCTCAGCTATCAAACTGTATCAGAGATATTATAGAAGGATAAGATTTTACTTGAGTTACTGATTGAAAAATGACAGAGAACTTACTTAATTGGCTTCCAGAGCTACTCTTTTTTTGAGTCTTCCATGGTTTCTGAAGGTTGCACTTGACCTTTGCTGTTTAGCACAAGGCCTGCCAGGCTCCACAAGACCTTGTGGGCTAAGAAATCTGTAGGAAGACAGGCCTACCTTGACCTGAGCAGCTAGGCTGTCGATTCCAGCGATTCTGTCCACGTCAGGAGAACATTAGTTTAGATGAAGGGCAGTTTGGCCCAATGGTCAGCGCTTGGAAATTGAAGCAAATTGCAGATGGATGTTGTTCTGTGCCTGCTTGTCTTCTGTCTTCTTTGGAGAGAATAAGAGTGCTGCTGCTAGGAGCCAACCTGTCTCTTTTTGTTATGAAAAGTTTTTAATAATTAAATATTTAAATTTCACATTCCCCAGATTTCTGATCAGTTGAGGACTGTTTATCAGATAGAACTACAGTATAGAATCTGCCTAGAGAGCTGGGACTGAGCTTGACCACACTGGCTCTCAACTTAACAGGTAAGATTTACACTCGTAAAAGGACAGAAAGAAGAAAATAGTACTTGTAATATCAGGTTAATGAAAGAACTGACAATAGTAGAGAACAGCTTAATATATTTTAAATGAGGGTTGAATTAAATATAAGGCATTTTTGTGAGAGAATTAAATGTACATACCAGTTTAAGGCATGAGGCTTACTGTTTTTGTAGTCTGAAATTAGATGTAATGCACAATTATTACATCTTTTGTGTCGCTGTTTCGCGGGTTTTCACAATTTAAGCTGAGGGAAGCAACCATAGCAGAATGGGGGAAACTTACCAATGAAAGCTGGTGGTGGGAGGAGGAAAAAACCTGGTTCAGGATCCCAGTCTCTGGAGAGGAACTGGAGTGGTAGAGCCTATCAGAATCACGACACCAATTTTATGATTTTTTTTTAAATGCTGCAAGATCCCCAGCAGCAGTAGACAGCAGAATTGTTGTGGGTCCCAAATGGTGGTAGCAGGCCCTGTGGCAGCAGAAAGCAGGCCCTAGGAGCAGCCAGTCCCAGGCAGAGATGGCTGCTGGTCAAAGAGCAGTGACTGGTCCCAGGCAGGGAGACACATGTCAGGTAGGCAAGAGACAGAGACATGGATAGACACGACATGTGGAGTGAGGTTTAATATTTATTCAGGAGGTTATGAAGGGGGGGAGGGAGAAGGGGAGCAAAGAAAGAGAGAAAAAGAGAAAGAGACAGAGAAGGGGGAGTGGAAAAAGTGGGAAGAGAGGCAGAAGCGAAGCTTCTTCTAAGAGAGGAGGTCAGAAAAGAGAGAGAGTGAGCTCAGGTTGGAAGCTGAAGATCAGCCTGCCTCAGTGGATGGGGGAGGGAGTGGATGTGGTTTGTCTCTTAAAGAGACAGAACAAATATTACAGGCATAATGCAAAAGCAGCTCTGAAATGTAACAATTATTCCCTAAGTTTATAAAATACTGTGATATTTAACTTTTTTTCTTATAATGAAACACAAACAATTTATGTTCTCCTTGGAATAATTCTTTTATCATTCTTAATCATGCAAATAACAATGCTTCAAAATGTAGAATACTTGTAAAGTGGTAAGGTAGCAAATTTTTAATACTTTCTTAGGGGAATGAAATATTTTGATCAATTTTCTATTCCAAAATGTCTATTTCTTACTCATTAAAAATAATATACCCCTTAAACATACTTATTAAAAATTATTGTTATATAGTAATGAAAAAGAAATATAAATTATTTTGGTGTAGGAGGTTCTGTTCATGTGTTGCTTTCATTGGGCAATGAATAAAGAAACTGTTTTGGGACTGATAGGGCAGATCTTAGGTAGGCAGAAAAGACAGAACTGAAGAAGGGCAGAGTGGGAAACTCCATGGGTACTCCACAAGAGATAGACATACTAGACCTTTTCTGACAGGCCACAACCTCATGGTGATACACAGATTAGTGGAAATGGGTTACACTAACATGTAAGAGTTAGCTAATAAGAAGTTAGAGCTAATGACCCAGCAGTGTTTTAATGAATACGGTTTCTGTGTCATTCGGTTGTAAGCTAGCCAGGAGGCTGGGGCAAACAAAGGGCCCTCCTCTCCTTACAACACTTTGGTGTCAACGTAATAGACTGAATCCCCTTAAAAACTTGTATAACATGAGGGGCTGGCTTGTTGGGGGTTTCTGTCCTGCCCAGTTCCCACAGCTGTTTAGCCCCAAAGAAAATCACACAGAGGTCTCCATAAGTTATAAAACTGATTGGCCCATTAGCTCAAGCTACTTATTAGCTCTTATGACTTATAATAACCCATTATTCTGATCTATTTTAGCCATATGTCTCAGTACCTTTTTCAGTGGGGCAGACCACATCCTGCTGCTTTGGTGGTCTGGGCAGGGGTGGGTGGAATCAGCTTTTTCCTTCCCAGAATTCTCCTGTTCTCATTGCATCATTTCTACTTCCTGTCTGATTATCCCACCTATACTTCCTGCCTGGTCAATCACCGTTTATTTAAAACATGATTGACAGAATACAGACAATTCTCCCACACCAAACCTGAGAGAGCTTAATTCTATACACACTCAGAAAAAAAAAAAAACAGAGTTAAACATAGCTCTTTGCTGTTTGCTGGTGATACCACAGAGAGATTTTCCTGACTCAGAAATAGAAGCAGAAAAAAAGGCATGCCATTTTTTAAAAAAGGCTTCATGGGTCCTGCCACCAGTGCAAACTCTGGCTATGGAGCATTTGTGGACCTGGGTGTTTGTGTGCCCACTTGGGGTCAGTAGGACAGTAGCTGAGACCATGTCATGGCTCGGCTCTTGCTGACTGAGCAGATGGTAGGATTAGGTCTACAAAGTTTGGGCAGGTAGGAGAGCATGGAGGATTCTTGCTGCCATACAGATAGATGTTTCCAGACTATGCTGTGCTCTGCTTGGCAGATTTATCAGTAACTTAGATAAAAAGGGTTTGTGTGCTTCACGCTCATTCTCAGGGTTGAACTGCTGAATGTGGCCCCGGTGGTGGCCTCAGAGCTAGTAGTGGTGACACTTCCACCATTTTAAAATTGGAAAGAGGTGGAGTTAACTGCCAGAGCAGCCACAATCAAGCTGCTTAGCATTTTAAAAGCTTTTCTAGACAGTACAGAATTATAGATTCACAATAGGACAGATTCAGACATAAACAACATCTATATGGGTCATAATGTTGGATAAATGCACATAGGCTTGGGAGAGAAAAGAAAAATGTATACATTGTCATAAAATAAATCTTGAGTTATTGATACAAATTTAAGGTCAATTTTGTTATATGTGTATGTAATTCTGATCTTGATTAAGGTATTGTGATTATATAGTTGAGGAATTTATAGTTATAGTTCTCCTTAGTTATGATAAAAGATAAAGTAAATGTAAGTATTTTAACTGTAATTCTTATTTGATACCTGTTTTGTTATATGTAATAATACTATGTAAAATTTAAAACCTTCATTTTGTTTAAACAGAAAAGAGGAAAAGGTATAGGAGATTCTTCTGTTCATGTGTTCCTTTCTTTGGGTAATGAATAAAGAAACTGCTTTGGGGATGATAAGGAAGAACTTAGGTAGGAGGAAAAAGCAGAACTAAATGCTGGGAAGAAGGGCAGAGTGGAAGGCTCCATGAATCCTCCACCAGAGATAGACATACTGGAACTTTGCTGGCAGGCCAGGACCCTGTGGTGATACGCAGATTTATGGAAATCAGTTAAACTAAAATGTAAGAGTTAGCTAATAAGAAGTTAGAGCTAATGGTCCAGCAGTGTTTTAATGAATGCAGTTTCTGTGTGGTTATTTTAGGTGTAAGCTAGCCAGGTGGCCCAGACAAACAAAGGCCTTCTTTTCCTTACAATACTATTTGGTTACTATGAATAATAGGCAAATATTATCCATTTACATTTCTTGATTCTTTAAGAAATTTTGGAGCAATATACAAAATATGCTAACAATTTTCATGTATAGTAATTGGGAGACATTTTAAATATTGGAAGGGGATAATTTGCAGTATACATTATTTTACCTTAATTATTACTTCTCATACAACCTCTGATTTTAGAGCCAACTCTGATGATCAGTTTGGGTGTGTGTGTGTGTGTGTGTGTGTGTGTGTGTGTGTGTGTGTGATTACATATGTTTCTGTAAAGGCTTGAGTCCAATGTAGGGTCATATTCTCTCTCATACCACCATATATTTGAAACAGTAGCTTTCGCTGCAATGGAAGCTTAATAATTAATCTAAAATAGATGTCCAATGAGCTCTAGTAATCCACCTGTATATGCTTACCATTGTCGAGATTATATAAATTCTACCTCATCTGCCTTTTTTTGGGGGGGGTGCTCATGATATAAAACCAGGTTTATATATTTCCATGGCAAATATTCAGAAACAGAACCATCCCTCTACCCAGCTCCTGCTGAGCTATTACCTTGATTATTACAGTGTTTAGCCTAAAACATGCAATTTTCCAATGACAAGTTTATATAAAAACATAATGCTCAAATACACAGAACTATTTTTGAAACAAATTCTGCATAGTGTTTCAGAGGAATCTGGGAATGAATAAGCTGAGACGAAGGATGAACTTTCTCAGAGTCATATGACTTCCAATAAATTATCATTTACTGCTTTGCCATATTACACAAAGATTGTTTCTACTGTTATGATTTTCTGATTAATAAAATTAGCATATGTTTACCACTGTGGTTAGCCAGTGTCTGAGTCTATATTTACCCTAATAACAAATAGATACATTTTCACATAAAATTGTTTGTGTAGAATTCATCTTAAAAGACACTGATGGAACCATGCCCAAATATAATGCAAGAAGAGTTATAGAAATTACTTTAGAGAGAACATTTGAAGGAGGAGATGGGCAGATGCCAAGGCAAGAATTCCTCCAACAATCTGAAAAACATGAAAACACCAGATCCCAGCAACCCTACAACAGAAGGACTTGAACACACTAATCCAGAAGAGATGGAAAAAAGTGCCATTATGAAAGAAATAGAGTCCCTTAAGCAGGATATGAATAACTCCCTTAAAGAAATGGATGAGAAGTATAACAAAAAGTTTGAAGAAATGAGTAAATAAATGGACAAGAAGTATAACAAAAAGTTTGAAGAAATGAGAAAATCCATAAATGATGCCCTGGGAAACCAAGAAAAAACAATCAAACAGGTAATGGAAACAGTTCAAGAAATGAAAACTGAAATGGAGGCAATGAAGAAAACATAAATCGAGGGTCGGCTGGATATGGAAAACCTAGGTAAATGAACAGAGACTACAGAATCAAGCATAACTAATAGAATACAAGAGATAGAAGACAGAGTCTCAGATTCTGAAGACACCACAGAGAAAATAAACGCTCTGATCAAAGAAAACAGCAAATCCAAAAAATTCTCATCACAAAATATTCAAGATATCTGGGACACAATAAAAGAAACAAGCCTAAGAATAATAGGAGTAGAAGGAGGAGAAGAATTGCAGATCAAAGGCTCAGAAAATATATTCAACAGCATTATAGAAGAAAACTTTCCCAACCGAAAGAACGATATTCCTATGAAGGTTCAAGAAGCATACAGAACACCGAAGAGACTGGATCAAAAAACACCATCCCTTCGCCATATAATAATCAAAATACAAAAAGTACAGATTAAAGAAAGAATATTAAGAGCTGCAAAGGAAAAAGGGCAAGTAACTTATAAAGGTAAACCTATCAGACTTACACCAGACTTCTCTATGGACACCATGAAAGCCAGAAGGTCCTGGATAGAAGTACTGCAGTAACTAAGAGACCACGGATGCAAGCCCACACTACTATACCTAGGCAAGCTATCATTCACTATCAACGGAGAAAACAAACTATTCCAGGAAAAAAACAAATTTAAACAATTTGTGGCCACAAATCCAGCCTTACAGAAAATAATAGAAGGAAAATCGCAACCCAAGAATTCTAACATTGCCAACAATGTCAACAATAACTCAGACATCTAGCGACCCTTCACAAGCAAAACTCAAAGAAGGGAAACACACAAACAGTACTACACAAAAAATAAATAAATAAATAAATAAATAAATAACTGGAGTCAACAAACACTGGTAATTAATATCACTTAATATTAATGGACTCAACTCATCTATAAAAAGGCACAGACTAAGAGATTGGATACGAAAACCAGATCCAACATTCTGCTGTTTACAAGAAACACACCTCAACCACAAAGACAGACATCTACTCAGACTAAAGGGCTGGGAAAAGGTTTTTCAAGCAAACAGACCTAAGAAACAAGCAGGTGTGGCCATTCTAATTTTCAACAAAATTGGCTTCAAACTAAAATCAATCAGAAGAGATGTAGCTGGACATTTTATACTCATAACAGGAATAATTCATCAGGAGGAAGTCTCAATTCTAAATATCTATGCCCCTAATATAAAAGCACCCACATATGTAAAAGAAAAACTTTTAGAACTCAAGGCAGTCATCAAACCACACACACTAATAGTAGGGAACTTCAACACACCTCTGTCACCAATGGACAGGTCTATCAGACAGAAAACTAACAGCGAAATAAGAGAATTAATAGAGGTTATGAATTAAATGGACTTAACACATATCTATAGAACATTTCACCCAAATGGGAAAAAATATATCTTCTTCTCTGCAGCTCAAGGAGTCTTCTCGAAAATTGACCACATACTCGGTAACAAAACAAACTTCCACAGATACAGAAAAATATTAGTAACCACCTGTGTCTTGTTGGATCACTGTGGAATAAAGTTGGAATTCAACAGCAATTCTAACCCCAGAAAGCCTACAAACTCAAGGAAGCTGAACAGTCAACTACTGAATCACCCCTGGGTCAAGGAAGAAATAAAGAAAGAAATTAAAGTCTTCCTTGAATTTAATGAAAATAAAGACACAATGTACTCAAACCTATGGGACACAATGAAAGCAGTGCTAAGAGGAAAGTTCATAGCACTAAGTGCCCAATTTAGAAAAAAAACAGAGAAAGCACACATTGGAGACTTAACAGCATACTTGAAAGCTCTGGATAAAAAAGAAGCAGGCTCACCCAGGAGGATTAGAAGACTGGAAATAATCAAACTGAGGGCTGAAGTCACCAAAATAGAAATACAGAAAACAATCCAAAGAATCAATGAAACAAAAAGATGTTTCTTGGAGAAAATCAACAAGATTGACAAACCCCTAGCCAAACCAATCAAACGGCAGAGAGAGAACACTCAAATTAATAAGATCAGAAAAGAAAAGGAGGACATAACCACAGACACAGAGGATATTCACAGAATCGTTAGATCTTACTACAAAAGCTTATATGCCACAAAGTTGGAAAATGTAAAAGAAATGGACTAGTTTTCATATAAGTACTATTTACCAAAGTTAAATCAAGACCAGTTGAACAAAATAAATAGACTTGTTAGTAGTGAAGAAATGAAAGCTGTTATCAAAAACCTCCCTACCAAACAAAAAGCCCTGGAGCAGATGGTTTTAATGCAGAATTCTACCAGAACTTCCAAGAAGACCTAATACCTATACTCCTTAATGTATTTCACAATATAGAAACAGAAGAATCATTGACAAATTCTTTTTTATGAAGCTACAGTTACCCTGATACCAAAACCACACAAAGACATAACCGAGAAAGAGAATTACAAGCCAATCTCACTCATGAACATCGACACAAAAATTCTCAACAAAATCCTGGCCAACCGAATCCAAGTGTAGTGAGGAGCTGCGTATAGGCCTGCTTTTCTCCTCACCCGGCTCCCACACGGCTAGCTTAGTCCCAGAAATAACAACACACAAATTGTATTCATTTAAGCACTGCCTGGCCCATTATCTCTAGAGAGTTAGTTACTGACTAACTCTCATATCTTGATATTAACCCATTTCTAATAATCTGTGTAGCAGCACGAGGTGGTGGCTTACCGGAAAAGATTCAGCATGTCTGACCTGGTGACTGGCTCCATGGCATCTGCCTCATTGCCCTCTTCCCATCATTCTGTTCTGTTTATTCCACCTACCTAATTTTCTGTCCTATCAAAGGGCCAAGGCAGTCTCTTTATTGACCAATGAAAATAACACAATAGACAGATAACCCTCCTCCATCATTTACCCTTTTTCTGTTTAAACAAAAAAGAAAAGCTTTCATTTTAACATAGTAAAATTACATATAACAAAACAGTGATCAAGCAAGAATTACAGTCACAATATTTATAACTATATCTTTATCATAATAATGAAAAACTATAACTATGACTATCCATTCTTCAACTCCATCAAAGACTCCAGAAGGATATAATATTACCTAAGTAAACAAGAAGTAAGCAACTTCCAAAGCTCTAGAAATGACAGAGACATCTTGCTGCCTGGACAGTCACCCAAAGTTCTTCTGTATTGTTGGGGTACCCATCTTCGGCCTTCAGGCCAATAATATCCAGAAACATTTCCATGAAGCAGGAAATTTCAAAGGCAGTTCAGTCACTATCTGCTATGTCCTGCAGAATGTCTCGCAGACTCTTTCATGAATCAAGACCCTCGAAAGATCATCTCACCTTTAGGCAAGTTCAACAGTCCTCTCTCTGCGGGTTCTCTGTGTCCAGTTTATACAACAGTCCAGGCAAGAGCAGTTTCTTGCCCAAATGGCTAACCAACTCCATAAGGAGCCTCTTCGATGCCCATCTTTCTCTTGAAGTAGATTGGTGTTGCCAGGAGCAGATGTGTCTCATGGTCCTAAGTTATTAAAACATTAAATGCTATGTTCTGTAGTCTCTGAAAGATATGAAGAATGTCTCTCTGAAATATATCTATGCACATCTACAAAATCAAACTAACATTACTACAAGCTTGACTATTATCGATGATTATCCACTAACAACCTATATTTTTAATTATACATTGCATTTTTAAATGAACTATACAATCACAATACATCAATCAAGATCAGAAATATATATACATATAACAAAATTGACCTTAAAATCTATACCAATGAAATTATTCATATCTATATCATATCCCCCTTTAAATGTAAAAGAACATTTATAAACAATATTTGGAAATATGGACATAGTTATTTCTCTCCAAACTTCTTCCTGCTGTATAGGGGCACTGTTAATCAGGTCTTTCATGGTAAAACCTGTCTGCCAGGTTCATCTCAGTTGACAGTTGAGTGAAGAAATTTTTTGAGGATGCTCACAGAAACCTTTCAGGAGGGCGTGGTCTATCATACCATATTGGGATAGAAGCAATCCACAGGGTCTCATCCTCTGTGAAAACAAAAGAAGAATCTCCTTTCCAAAGTATCATATCCTTAGATCCAAATTCAGAAGTCAAGGTATTTTCAACATATCTATCTTGGATTAGTTCAGCAGCATTTATAAACAAATATCTTTTAGCAGCTCTTGCTCCTTCCTCAGCATTCAAACAATTCAAAGAGAGCATAATAGCATACATACACTATCAAGATTCTCTGTGTATTTTCCATCTTTATGCAGCTTTATTTTTAACCTCTATTTCTTTTATTTTTACTTTTACTTTTTGACACAGGTTCTCTGTATATCTTTTTCCTGGAATAACTCTGTAGACCAGGCTGTCCTTGAACTCACAGAGATCTGTCTGTCTCTGCTCCCCAGTGCTGGGATTAAAGGTGTGTGCTACCACACCTTGAACTCAGAGATCCTTTTGTCTCTGCCTCCCAGGCATTGGGATTAAAGGTGTGTGCTACCACACCTTGAAGTCACAGAGGTCAATCTACCTCTGCCTCCCAGGTATTGGGATTAAAGGTGTGTACCACCACACCCAACTACTCTCTTTTTACTTTAAGAACTTTAACTTTTATCCTGCATTTATTTGTAACACACTATAAACCATTAAGAGGTTTTCTTTGTCTTTGACTCTCTCTTTACTGTATATCTCTCCTTTTTTCTGACCACATGAGCCTAAAACCGTGGCTTTGATGGCTGGATCTAGGCCATTTCTTAGCTTTCCAGCCTCATGGCAGAGGTACTGCTGAAGCCATTTTTATTGCCACAACTCTGTGGCATTTCAAGGTCCCTGCTAGCAAGCAAGCTGCAGCATTCTGCTCACAGATCAAACTCAGTCGGACTGCCTGCCTGAAAGAGTCAGAGATTGCCCTGGCAGGACAGCCCAGAAAGCCGGCATTTTAAAACGGCACAGCTTTTTTCCTGCTACAGCTGAAAACCAAAAAGCATGCGTTCAGCTTTTCATCAACACCGTTTAAGTGTTTTGTGACAGGACCTCTTAAAAGAGCTGCAGGGTTTTGCAGCTAAAGCTGAGTCAGGAAGCCTCTCTTAGATGAGAGCATTTGCTTGCCTCTAGCAAGCAGAGCAGACCTGAAAAGTTGCTGCTACTAAGAAACCATGCTTTACTCTATTCTTTCCCAAGCTTTCTCAAGCTTTCTGTGGATTCAGTTATGAACGTGGGCGCCATCTGTAGTGAGGAGCTGCGGGCAGGCCTGCTTTTTGCCTCACCCGGCTCCCACACGGCTAGCTTAGTCCCAGAAATAACAACACACAAATTGTATTCATTTAAGCACTGCCTGGCCCATTATCTCTAGAGAGTTAGTTACTGACTAACTCTCATATCTTGATATTAACCCATTTCTAATAATCTGTGTAGCAGCACGAGGTGGTGGCTTACCGGAAAAGATTCAGCATGTCTGACCTGGTGACTGGCTCCATGGCATCTGCCTCATTGCCCTCTTCCCATCATTCTGTTCTGTTTACTCCACCTACCTAATTTTCTGTCCTATCAAAGGGCCAAGGCAGTCTATTTATTGACCAATGAAATAACACAATAAACAGATAATCCTACTCCATCATTCTATTGACCAATGAAAATAACACAATAGACAGATAACCCTCCTCCATCATCCAAGAACACATTGAAAAATTTATCCATTATGATCAAGTAGGATCCATCCCAGAGATGCACGCCTGGTTCAATATTCGCAAATCTATCAATGTAATCCATCATATAAATAAACTGAAAGAAAAAAGCACATGATCATTTCATTGGATGCTGAAAAAGCATTTGACAAAATTCAACACCCCTTTATGGTAAAGTTGTTGGAGAGATTGGGGATACAAGGATCATACCTAAATATAATAAAAGCTATTTACAGCAAGCCAACAGCTAACATCAAATTAAATGGAGATAAACTCAAAGAAATTCCACTAAAATCAGGAACATGACAAGGCTGTACACTCTCTCCATACCTCTTCAATATAGTGTTTGAAGTTCTAGCAATAGCAATAAGACAACATAAGTGAATCAAAGGGATTTGAATTAGAAAGGAAGAAGTTAAAATCTGGTTTTTTGCAAATGATATGATAGTGTACATAAGCGACCCCAAAAACTCTACCAGACAACTCCTACAGAAGATAAACACCTTTAGTAATGTGGAAGGATACAAGATCAACTCCAAAAAATAAGTTGTCCACCTATACACAAAGGATAAAGAGCAGAGAGAGAAATCAGAGGAACTTCTCCTTTTACAATAGCCACAAATAGCATAAAATATCTTGTGGTAACTCTAACCAAGGAAGTGAAAGACCTATTTGACAAGAACTTTAAGTCTTTGAAGAAAGAAATTGAGGGGGATAACAGAAAATGGAAAGATCTGCATTGCTCTTGGATTGGGAGGATCAACATAGTAAAAAATGGCAATTCTACCAAAAGCAATATATAGATTCAATGCAATCACCATCAAAATCCCATCAAAATTCTTCACAGACCTTGAGAGAGCAATAATCAACTTTATATGGACAAACTGAAATCCCAGGATAGCTAAAACAATCTTATATAATAAAGGATATTCTGGAGGCATTACCATCCCTGACTTCAAAATCTATTACAGAGCTACAGAATTGAAAATAGCTTGGTATTAGCATAAAAACCGAGAAGCCGTCCTATGGAACTGAATAGAAGACCCGGATATTAACCCACAAACCTATGAACACGTGATTTTTGACAAGGGAGCTAAAAGTATACAATGGAAAAAGGAAAGCATATTTAACAAATGGTGCTGGCATAAGTGTATGTCAACCTGTAGAAGATTGAAAGTAGATCCATATCTATCACCCTGGACAAAACTTAAATCCAAATTGATTAAAGACCTCAATATTAATCTGACCGCATTGAACCTGATAGATGAGAAGGTTGGATGTAGTCTACAAGACATAGGCACAGGAGACCACTTCCTTGGTTGAACCCCAGTATCACAGACAATAAGAGAATCAATAAATAAATGGGACCTCTTGAAACTGAGAAGCTTCTGTAAAGCAAAGGACACTGTCAATAAGACAAAAGGCTACCTTCTGACTAGAAGAAGATCTTCACCAACCCAGCATCAGACAAAGGTCTAATCTCAAAAATATACAAAGAACTCAAGAAACTAGACACTAAAACTCTAATTAACCCAATTAAAAAATGGAGTACTGAACTGAACAGAAACTTTTCAACAGAAGAACTTCGATTGGCCAAATGACACTAAAGGTCATGTTCAACCTCCTTAGTGATCAGGGAAATGAAAATCAAAACAACTTTGAGATACCATCTTACACCTGTCAGAATAGCTAAACACAAAAACACCAATGAGAGCCTATGCTGGAGAGGATGTGGAGTGTGGGGAACACTCATCCATTGTTTCGTGGGAATGCAAACTTGTTCAGTCACTGTGGAAATCAGTGTGGCGGTTTCTCAGGAAAACTGGGAGTCAACCTCCCTCAGGACCCAGCAATTCCACTCTTGGGAATATACCCAAGAGATGTCCTATCTTACTACAAAAGCATTTGTTCAACTATGGTCTTAGCTGCACTATTTGTAATAGCCAGGACCTGGAAACAACCTAGGTGTCCCTCAAAAGAAGAGTGGTTAAAGAAGGTGTGGGACATATACTCATTAGAGTTTTACTCAGTGGTAAAAAACAATGACATCTTAAATTTTGCATGCAAATGGATGGAAATAGAAAACGCATTACTGATTGAGTGCTACATCCACGGCTGTCTCGCCAGTGTAGCAGAAATGCTGACTGGATGGGCAAATATTGCCGGCAGGATTGGGATTTGTGCTTCCAGGAGCTGTGTGTTCCAGGCGGGTCCCTGGTAACCAGTTGTGGTGTAAAGCTACCTGAGTTGCCATTTGTATTGACTCAACCTGGCTGTCCTTGGAGCCATATGTGTGTCTTTTCCTTTGTCTATGTGTTCTTTGTGATTCTTACAGATTACCAATAGATCAGACTATTCCAGGCAGTTGCGGATACAAACAAGACTGCTAAGGACATTTTTGAATTCTGCTCCGCTGTTA
This sequence comes from Myodes glareolus, assembly GCF_982192425.1. Lineage (NCBI taxonomy): Eukaryota > Metazoa > Chordata > Mammalia > Rodentia > Cricetidae > Myodes > Myodes glareolus. The sequence goes on along the minus strand of NC_142053.1, from coordinate 65,983,225 downwards.
ATCAAAGCCTTAAAAAAGTAGCCAGTTCTGAAATTGCCAGAATCATCATTAGGACAATTCCTTGATGATGTGGAACAAAAGGAGTTAATTTTACTAGGATACATCTTAGAAGCTTTAGGCATTTGCCTGAGAAATATGTGCAATTGTAAACAGAAGGCCTATGAAACCTTTCTTGTGGGAAGAGAAAGACCTAGCCTAAACTGACAATATCTGAGCCTGAGAATTGAGAAGGGAGGAAAGTTGAAGTTAGTGATATAAAGTAAACTTCAGAAAGACTCAAGACTATGTATTAGAATGTTCCTAGCAGAAAGCTTTCCCAGGGAGATAGTAGCCTTTTTTCTTTCTCACTCAGGCACACAAGGTCACTTAGCTCAAACCAACCAGCCACCTGCAAGCTGATAAAGATGGTCTAGCTCAAGGGCAGTGATCTCTTTGAAGGCAAGAGGAGAGAGTTTGTTTTGTATAGTGTGAGAAAGCAGAAGTCCTTGTGCCCAAGTCAAAGCATCTTCAAAGATTCTTTTTGTAAATTATTTTATGCTGTTCTTTTCTGTCTTATGATTTGATGATGTATGCCTTTGCCAAGTTCTTTGATTGTAAAAAATATATAATCCTGCACTGAAGTAAGTAAATCGCCACAGCATGCCTCAATATTGAGAGTGTCTGTGTGTCATTTTTCTTCGCCGTATCCTGATCTCTCCTGTGCCTTCGCCCTGATTCCCTACGGTCTGAGTGGCCCCCCTGAGCCGGTCCGTAGCAATTGAGGTAACTCAGACCCCAAAAGAGGAATATGGTATGCATTCACTCATAAGTGGTTTCTAGCCATAATTAAAAGTCTTTGAGCCTATAATTCGTGATCCTAGAGAAGCTAAATAAGAAGGTGAACCTGAAGAAATCATAGTTATCCTCCTAGATATTGGAAGTAGACAAGATTGCCAGGCAAACTTGGGTGTACGGGGGGGTGTGGATTTAAGGGGAGATGGTTAGAAAGAAGGTAGAAGGGGAGGATTAAGGATAGCTTGGGGGAATGGGATGGGGGGAGGGAGGAAGGATGTAAATGGGAGCAGAGAAGTATATATCTCATTTAAGGGAGCCATTTTAGGGTTTTCAAGAGACTTGATTCTAGAGGGGTTCTCAGGACCAAGGAGACGTCCCAGATTGTTCCCTGGGCAGCAGAGGAGAGGGTGCCTGAACTCTCCTTGTCCCATAGCAATACTGATGAATATTTTGCATATCACCGTAGAACCTTCATCTGGTGCAGGATGTAGACAGAGACAGAGACCTACATTTGAGCACTGGACTTAGCTCCCTAGGTCCAAATGAGAAGCAGAAGGAGGGAGAACGTGAGCAAGAAAGTCAGGATCAAAGCGAACCTTCATTGAATGATGAATGGAGATAGAGACAGAGACCCACAATGAAGCACTGGACTGAGCCCCCAATGTCCAAATGAGGAGCAGAAGGAGGGAGAACATGAACAATGAAGTCAGGACCGCGAGGGGTGCGTTTACAAACTGATACATGGGGACTGATCTAATGAGAGCTCACCAAGACCAGCTGGACTGGGACTGAACGAGCATGTGATCAAACCGGATTCTCTGAATGTGGCTGATATGGGGGCTTACTGAGAAGCCATTGATAATGGCACTGGGACTTGTTTCTTCTGCATGTACTGTTTTTTAGGGATTCTAGTCTGTTTGGATGCACACCTTCCTAGACCTGGAGGAAGGGGAAAGGAACTTGGAGTTCCCACAGGGCAGGAAACCCTGATTCCTCTTAGGACTGGAGAGGGAGGAGGAGAGGGAGTGGGGGGAGCGGGAGAGTATTGTGAGGAAGGGAGAAAGTGGAAATTTTTATAAATAAATAAATAAATAAGAAATTACTTTTAAAAATAAATTAGTTATAAATCTTTAGCAGATCATTTGGTATATTGTAATAAAGTGCAAGATTTATGTATCATTTAAGAAAACAATAGAGATTTCTATTTCATAATTTAGTTTCCATTATATTGACAATACAATGGCCAAAAGAATCTTGGGGAGGAAAATGTTTCAATTACAAGTACAGTCAATCATTAAAGAATATCAGGGCAGAAACTCAAGTAGGAACCTGAAAGCATGTACTAAAACAGAAACACTGAAGAAATGATGCTTATTAGCTTGCTTTCAAAGTTATGTTCAGCTAGCCTCCATACAGAATTCAGGCATTCTTGCCCAGGGAGGGTACCATGATCTGTAAGCTAAACCCTCCTCTAGAAATTAACAATAAACAATGGCTCCTCTGCCAAATCTCTGGTGACAGTTCCTCAGTTGAACCTTCCTCTTTATATCTGTCAATTTGGCAGACATTATTAACCACCACACATACATATGTTAATTTTATAAATTATCAATAAGTAAAAGCAGTCTGTAACACAAAACAATAAATTATAAATAAATTAAAGGAAGTCATAAATTTAATCATATTTATTATTGTAAATCATTGAATTAATGATATAATTCTAAATCTGAGAAATTCTCATTAGCAATACTAAGTTTAAAATATTACAGTAGTATAAAGCAATACTCTGCACACCAAAAGTAAAAGCATTCAAAACATGCTGTTGGTGTCTAGAGACAAATACAAATGGAATGAAAAATGAGGAAAATTGTATCAATAGTAATAACCAAGTTTTAGTGAATATCACTAAATAGAAGCAATGTGACAATCTAAAAAATACAGAGAATTTTTATATTAAAATGTCATCTGTTCACTTTAATTATATAACTAATAGCATTTAATGTATTTTTCTATATGGTTTTATATATGGACTCAAACTGCTTGAGAAACTATTTCAAAAAGAAATGATACACAGTATAAAGCAAAATCATAATTTAAATCTTTTTTTTAGAACATTGAAGTCAATTTCTTTCACTTTGGTTGAAATTTTTTTCCAATTTTTCTTTCTTAACTTTACACATTTAGGAAAGTATTGTAGACAATATATCTTCGTTCTTCTTTGTTTTTCCATCTGTGATAATTGAAATCACTGTGACTCAAAAGAGTTTCACATCACACTATGTCTGTTTTCAACACAAAGCATGACACCAGTCAAATGTCAGCTATTTGTTTTTCAAAAAAATGGCATTTTACAAATATTTGCAACATTAATTTGTGAGTCTCAGTTTCTTAGGTAGATAAATTCAAAGTATTGTCATTCACAAATATTTATAAAATAAATCAGTATAAAAATGTTTATATAATAAGCCAGACCTGATAAAGAACGAGAAATGTATATTTGTTTTGTGATTGTATTTATTGGTAGAAGGAAATCATTATATATGTGTGCCTTCTTTTCTTGTTAACATAGAAGTCATGCTTTGTTATCTATTTGAAAATTGTTGGCACATCTTCCTTACCCAATACTTTTAACTAAATACCAGATTGTCAGAAAATAAGAAAAATTCCGAGAATCTGGTTAGATCACGTCCTCGTTCAGTCCCAGTCCAACTGGCCTTGGTAAACTCTCATTAGATCCGTTCCCTTGTATCAGTGGGTGATAGCATCCCTCCCAGTCCTTATTTTCTTTTTCATTTTCTTCCTCCTTCTGCTCCTCATGTGGACCATGGGGAGCTCAGTCCGGTGCTCCAATGTTGGTCTCCGTCTGTATCACCATCCTTCGCCAGATGAAGGATCTATGGTGATAAGCAAAATATTCATCAGTATGGTTATGGACCAAGGCCGGTTCAGGCACCCTCTCCTCTGTCCAGAGAACAATCTGGGGATCTCTCCTTGGACCTGGGATCCCATATATAATCAAGTCTCCTGTAAACCCTAAAATGACTCCCTTAGTTGAAATATATTCTTCCCTGATCCCATATTCATCCTTCCTCCCTCCCCCCCATCCCGGTCCACCGAGCTTTCCCCATTCCTCCCTTACTCCCTTCTCTCTAACCCTCTCCCCTTCCAACAACCCTCCCCCCCCCCCCATGCACCCGAGGTTACCTGGGACTCTTGTCTATTTCCTGCCTCCTGGCGGATAGCTAAATAATCTTCATCAGGTTCATCTTCTTATTTAGCTTCTCTAGGATCACGAATAATAGGCTCAAAGACCTTTAATTATGGTTAGAATCCACTTATGAGTGAATACATACCGTGTTCCTCTTTTTGGGTCTGGCTTACCTCACTCAGTAAAGCATTTTCTATTTCCATCCATTTGCATGCAAAATTCAAGATGTCATTGTGGGACTGAACCAGGACATGATCTAACCAGATTCTCGGAATTTGGCCGGATTCTCTGAATGTGGCTGGCCCGAAGTCTTTCTGAAAAGCCATTGACAATGACACTGAGACTTGTTTCCTCTGCATATACTGGATTTTGGGGATCCAGTCTGTTTGAATACTCACCTTCCTGGACCTGGAGGGAGGGGGGAGGAACTTGAACTTCCCACAGGGCAGGAAGCCCTGACTGCCCTAAGGGACGAAGAGGGAGGAGGAGAGGGAGTGGGGTGTGGGAGGGTGTTGGGAAGAGGGGCGGAAATGGAAACTTTTATAAGTTAATAAAATTACTTTCAAAAAAAAAGAAAATAAGAACAAACAGTACATATTATTTTATATATGTAGAAGGTCTTGATATTCTACAAATTAAGATGCCATCTATTCAACATTAAGTCCTTTTTTGGTGACAGAGTCAAATGCAGAACAGGCTTGAAACATCTTGAAGGGATATCTAGGGTCTGATAAATATAATAAACTACATTCCATAAAACACTGAAGAGTGTGTCTCAATGTGTAAATTTGTGCATTATGCTAAGTTGTCTCTGTAAGTAGGTAGAATGCACCACAAATATGTATGTTTGTTAGATACTAATATTTTCTCTTTTTTAAATTGAATTCTTATTCATTCATATGTATATTAATATTAGGTGCACATGAAATTGTTTAGTGTGAATCCACTTCTGTTGGCTAAATTCAAATGTAATCATAATCTACATATCCATTTGATTTGAGGCCTTTTCCTAATACATGAGAGCAATAGGAATTATAGGAGCTAGAGATGAATAAATAATGCAAAGAGATATAAATGGTCTTCAAAAAATATAACATTACAGTTTTATTCTGTGGACTATAATACAAAAATAGAATAAAATGTCTTTCTAGATTGTTCTGCTAGAGTTAACACTATGAAAGCTATTCTCTCTGTATATACTTAGCTTAAAAGAAGTAGTTGGAACATTTCTTATTACAATAGAAACTTGGTTAACATATTCATTCATTTTTATCTTGAAACTATATAAGAAAGAAGGCTGAGATTAAGAGGGGCTGAAATCCTTGTCTGAAAGTTTTAGCTATTTTAATAAGTATAAATTTGGGGATGTTTTCTGGATATTAAGACAGGGTTTCTCTGTCACTTTGGAACATATCCTGGAACTAGCTCTGGTAGACAAGCCTGGTTTTGAACTCACAGAGATCCACCTGCTTCTGCCTCCAAAGTGCTGTAATTAAAGGTGTGTGCCACCAAAACCCAGATTTGAGAAACTTTGACCAATTCACTTTGAAGTATGCATTGTTGTTTAGCTCATGTTTAGGTTTTAAAGGTATTCTGATGACTAAAATATAACAAATAGTATCTTCTACAGTTTAGGGCAAATCACTACAAGACTTTTAAAAATGTTTGAAAGGTGGGTTTTACAAAATATAACATCACTAAACAGTCAAATACTCTGTTACTTGGTCTTTACTTTTGAGCTTCACTAAAGACAAACATAAAATGGGTAGACTGAAAATTAATTCACTTAAAAACTGACTAACAAAATGTACAAGATTTTAAAGCAATCTGAAATTCTAAAAATAATTTGTACTCTTCATAGATGCTCTTTTTATCTTCAAATCTTGAACTGTTACCTACCTTATGACTCAGATAATTTTAATCCAAAACATTATTAGTATGATTCATCCAAAATCATTTTAATTTGCCTTTTGAGGATTCTATAAATTTATATAATTTCTACCAGTAAACATTGTTTTATTCTTCATTAACTTATTTTTTAAATATTATACATCTTTTCTAGGTAAATGAAAATGAACTACAGAGACAAGTATAACCAAATGAATACAAGAGATAGAAGAAAAAAATCTCAGGTGCTGAGGATACTACAGAGGGAATAGACTCATTGATCAAAGAAAACAGCAAATCTAACAAATTCTTAATACAAAACCTCCAGGAAATCTGGGACTACATAAAACGATCAAGTCTAAGAATAATAGGGGTAGAAGAAAAAGTATTGCAACTAAAGACCCAGAAAATGTATTCAGCAAAATTATAGATGAATACTTTCCCAACCTAAAGAAGGATATTTCTATGAAGGTACAAGAAGCTTACAGAATACCACATAGACTGGATAAAAAAAATCCCCGTCCCATATAATATTTAAAACACAAAATATACAGAATAAAGAAAGAATATTAAGAGCTGCAAAGGAAAATGGTCAAGTAACATATAAAAGCAAAACTATCAGAATTACACCTGACTTCTCTATGGAAACCATAAAAGCCAGAAGGTCTAACATAGATGTTCTGAAGACACAAAGTGGCCATGGATGCAAGTCCAGACTAGTATACCCAGCAAAGCTTTCTTTCACCATTGATGGAGAAAACAAAATATTCCATGACAAAAACAGATTTAAACAATACATAGCCACAAACCCAGCCTTACAGAAAGTACTAGAGAGAAGACCTCAACCCAAGGAAGCCAACAACACCCACAATAACACAGATATCTGACAACCCTCCACTAGCACAATTCAAAGAAAGAAAACACACAAACACTACCACCAAAAAAATAACCAGAATTAGCAACCGCTTGTCATTAATATCACTTAATATCAATGATCTCAATTCACCTATAAAAAGACACAGGTTAAGAGAATTGATACAAAAACAAAATTCTACTGTTGACACCTCAATCACAAAGACAGACACTAACTCAGAGTAAAGGGTTTTAAAAGTTTTTCCAAGCAAAAGGACCTAAGACACAAACAGGTATGGCTATCTTAATATCTAACAAAATTGATTTCAAACTAAAATCATTCAGAAGAGATGGAGAATGAGTCATTATACACACAACAGGAACAATTCATCAAGATGAAATCTCAGTCCTGAATATCTATGCCCCAAATATAAAAGCACTCACATATGTAAAAGAAACATTACTAGAACTCAAATCAAACATCAAACCCCACACACTTATAGTTTGAGACTTCAACACTCCTCTCTCATCAATGGACAGGTCAACCAGAAAGAAAATTAACAGAGAAATGAGAGAGCCAGCAGATGTAATAAATCAAATGGTCTTAACAGACATCTATAGAACAATCTATACAAACAGGAAAGAATATATCTTTTTCTCTGTGTCTCATGGGATTTTCTCAAAAATAGATCACATGCTTGGTAACAAAGCAATCATCCACAGATACAAAACAAATTAGAGTAACCATCTGTGTCTTATCAGATCACCATGGAGTAAAGCTAGTAGAATTTAACAATAATTCCACCCCCAGAAATCCTACAATCTCATGGAAACTGAACAGTCAGCTACTTAAACACCCCTGGATCAAGGAAGAAATAAAGAAAGAAATTAAAATCTTCCTTGAATTCAATAAAAATAAAGACACAACATACTCAAACCTATTTGACACAATGAAAGAGTGCTAAGAGGAAAGTTCATAGCACTAAATGCCCACATAAAGAGAACAGAGAAAGCTCACATTAGAGACTTAACAGTAGAGCTGAAAGCTCTAGAAAAAAAAGAAGCAAATTCACCCAGGAGGAGCAGAAGGTTGGAAATAATGAAACTGAGGGCTGAAATTAACAAAGTAGACACAGAAAATAATCCAAAGAAGCAGTGAAACAAAGAGCTGGTTGTTTGAGAAAATTAACAATATTGACCAACCCCACCCCTATCTAAACTAATCAAAAGGCAGAGAGAACACTCAAATTAATAAGATCAAAAATGAAAAGGAGGACGTAACAATAGGCACTGAGGAAATTCAGAAAATCATTAGGTCTTACTGCAAAAGCCTGTATGCCAGAAAATTGGAAAATATAAATGAAATGGACAACTCTTTTTAGATAAATACCATATATCAAAATTAAATCAAGATTAGATGAACAATTTAAATAGACCTATAAGTCACAAGGAAATAGTAGCTGTGATCAAAAACCTCCCAGCTAAAAAAAGCCCAGGACCAGATAGTTTTAGTGAAAAGTTCTACCAGAAATTCCACGAAGAGCTAACAAAAACCTGTACTTCTTAATGTGTTTCACATAATATAAACAGAAGAGTCAATACTAAACTCTTTCTTTGAAGCTACAGTTAGCTTGATGTCAAAACCAAACAAAGACTCACCCAAGAATGAGAATTACAGACAAATCTCGCTCATGAACATCGATGCAAAAATTATAAATAAAATATTGGCAAATCGAATCCATGAACACATCAAAAAAATCATCCATTATGATCAAGTTGGCTTCATTCCAGAGATGCAGGGTTGATTCAACAAACAAAGAAAATCAATGTAATCCATCAAAAATTAACTGAAAGAAAAAAAAAGCATGATCACTTCATTAGATTCTGAAAAAAGCATTTGACAAAATTCAACACCCCTTTATAATAAAGTTCTTAGAGAGATTATGGATACAAGGATGAAATTTAAGATAGTATAGGCAGCATGCAGTAAGCTGACAGCTAACATCAAATTAAATGGAGAGAAACTCAAAGCCATTCCACTAAAATCAGGAACAAGACAAGGCTGTACACTCTATCCATATCTCTTCACTATAGTGCTTGAAGTTCTAGCATAGCAAAAAGACAACATAAGTAGATCAAGGGGATTCAAATTGGAAAGGAATGAGTCAAACTTTTGTTATTTGAGATGATATGATTGTGTACATAAGTGACCCCAAACACTCTACCAAATAATTCTTAAAGTTGATAAATACCTTCAGTGAAGTGGCAGGATACAAGATCAACTCAAAAAAATTAGTAGCCCTCCTATACAAAAAGAATAAAAAAGCAGAAAGAGAAATCAGAGAAACATCACCTTTCACGATAGTCACAAATAGCATAAAGTATCTTGGGATAACACTAGCCAAAGAAGTGAAAAAAACTATTTGACAAGAACTTTAAATCTTTGAAGAAAGAAATTGAAGAGGATACCAGAAAATACAAGGATCTCCCATGCTCTTGGATTGGTAGGATCAACATAGTATAAATGACAATTCTACCAAAGGCAATATGTAGATTCAATGCAATCCCTGTCAAAATCCCAACAAAATTCTTCACAGACCTTGAGAGAACAATTATCAACTTTATATGGAAAAAATCCAGGATAGCCAAACAATCCTATAGCATAAAGGAACTTCTGGAGAGATTGTCATCCCTGATATCAAACTCTATTACAGAGCTACAGTAATAAAAACAGCATGGTATTGGCATAAAAAGAGAGATGTTTATCAATGGAATAAAATTTATGACCTGGATACTAATCCACAAACCTATGAACACCTGATGTTTTACAAAGAACATAGAATTATACAATGAAAAAGAGAAAGCATCTTTAACAAATGGTGCTGGCATAACTGGATGTCAACCTGTAGAAGAATGAAAATAGATCCATATCTATCACCGTGCACAAAACTCAAGTCCAAAAGATTAAATACCTCAATATTAATCTGAACACACTGAACGTGAAAGAAGAGAAAATGGGAAGTATCCTGCAATTCATGGGCACAGGAGACCACTTCCTACATATAACCCCAGTAGCATAGACAATAGGAGCAACAATGAACTAATGGGACCTCCTGAAACTGAGAAAATTCTGCAAAGCAAAGGACACATTCATTAAGACAAAAAGGCAATTTACTGAATGGGAGAAGATCTTTACCAACCCCACATCTTACAATGGTCTGATCTTCAAAATATATAAAGAACTCAAGATAATAGACATTAAAATTCTAAATAACACAATTAAAAATGGGATACTGAATAGAACAGAGAATTCTCAACAGAAGAAGTTCAAATGGCCAAAAGATACTTAAGGACGTGTTCAACTTCCTTAGCTATCAGCGAAATCCAAATAAAAACAACTTTGAGATAGCATCTTACACCTGTCAGAATGTCTAAATTCAAAAACTCCAATGACAACCTATAGTGGAGAGGATGTATAGAAAGGGGAACACTCATCCATTTTTGGTGGGAAAGCAAACTTGTGCAACCACTTTGGAAATCAGTGTGGCGGTTTCTCAGAAAATTGGGAGTCAACCTTACTCAGGATCCAGCAATACCACTTTTTGGAATATATGAAAGAGATGTTCAATCAAACTACAAAAGCATTTGTTCAACTCTAATCATAGCAGCATTATTTGTAATAGTCAGAACCTGGAATCAACCTAGATGTCCCTCAAATGAAGAATGAATAAAGGATGTGTGGCACATCTACACATTAGAGTACTACTCAGTGGCAAAAAACAATGACATCTTGAATTTTGCATGCTAATGGATGGAGATAAAAAACACTATCCTGAGTGAGATAACCCAGACAAAAAATATGAATATGGTATTTCCTCACTCATTAGTGGATTTTAGTCATAAACAAAGGACATTGAACCTATAATTCACCATCCTAGGGAAGCTAAGTAATAACGTTAACACAATGAAAAACATATATAGATCCACCTGGCATTTGGAATCAGAAAAGATTGCCAGGCAAAAGTTGGGAGCATGGGGGTGTGGCTGGGGTGGGAGGAAGGGGAGAGGTGGAGAGAGAAGGGAGAAGGTTATGGTTAGAGAGAGCTTGTGTGAGTGGGATATGGGATCAGGGAAGAAGATATCTTAATTAGCGGAGCCATTTTGGGGTTGGCAAGAGACTTTGCTCTAGAGGGTTTCCCAGGTATCCACAGGGATGTCGCCTCCTAGGACCCTGGGCAGTGGAGAAGAGGGTTCCTGAAACGGCCTTGTCCCATAATCAGACCGATGACTATTTTTTAATATTACTATAGATCCTTTGTCAGGTGACAGATGGAGATAGAGATAGAGACAGTGACTCACAGAGGAACAATGGATTGAGCTTCCAAGGTCCAGTTGAAGAGCCAAAGTAGGGAGAATATGATCAAGGAAGTCAGCATCACGAGGTCCACAAACTGAGACAGCGTGCCTGAGCTAATGGGAGCTCACCAAATCCAGCTGGACTGGGACTGAACGAGAATGGGATCATACTGCACCCTCTGAATGTGTCTCACAATTGTGGCAAACTAAGAAGCTAATGATAATTGCACTGAGATTTATTTCTACTGCTTGTAATGACTTTTTGGGATTCTTGTCTATTTGGATGCACACCTTCCTAAACTTGGATATAGGGGGGAAGGCCTTGAACTTCCCACAAAACAGGGTACCCTGCCCTCTCTTAGTACTGGAGGGGAGGGGGGAAGGTGAATGTGGGAGCAGGAGGGAAGTGGGAGGAGGGGAAGAAGTGGAAATTTTGAATGGTATTATATATAAAGTAATAAAACATTATTAGAAAAAAAGACACTAGAACATAGAAGTGTAGGCTCTGCGCAGGAATCAGCTTCACACTTCCATTGTTCAATGACTTGTGTAGGTGTTTTCTATAGGAATTTTGATAGAATGCTGTTTTTATTATGTTAATCCTACCAATTCATGAGCATGGGCGATCTGTCCATTATTTGATATCTCCTTCAATTTCTATCTTTAGTGACTTAAATTTTTTATCATACAATCTTTCTCTTAGACATAACCCAATATATTTTTTTTTATTTTTGATGCTATTGTGTAAGATGTTCTTTCCCTGACTTCTTTCTCAGACTATTTGTTATTTGTATATGGCGCTTGTTTTTTGTGAGTTAATTTTTGTATCAAATTACAATGCTGAAAGTGTTTATCAGCTGTAGAAGTTTCTTCATGAAATTCTTTGGGTCACTGATGTATACTATTAGATCTTCTGCAAATAAAGAGACTTTGACTTCTTCCAAAAAATAAGTTACTATTTGGTAGGAACACCTATATCTAACATATCTTTAGATTCTTAAAGATTATTGCAGGTATACTTAATTGTTATAACTGTGAGTCAATGTTTTCAAGTCGTGAGTAGTTTTTGACTTCTTTTATTGCTGTGAAGAGACATCATAAATAGCAAAACTATAAAGGAAATCATTTAATTGGGGCTTACTTACAGTTTCAATGGTTAAGTTCGTTGTCATCAAGGCAAGGAGAATAGTGGCTTGAATGCTGACATTGTTCTCGAGAAGGAGCTGAGATTTCTACATCTGGATCTCCAGACAACGAGAAGAATGACACTGGGTCTAGCTTGGACAATTGAACTGTCAAATTCCACCTCCAGTGATACATGTCCTACAACAAAGCCACACATTCTATATCTTTCAAATAGTGCAAGCCACATGCGACTAAGTATTCAAATCGATGAGCCTTTGGGGGCCATTTCTATTCAAAATGCCACACAATTATTCTGTAAGCTATTCATAAAGTGTCATGCTATATATTTTACCTTAAGATAATGGACTTGGTGCTATAAAATAGTTAATAATAATAAAAATGTGTCATAAGTCAGTTATGTACTAACAATGTAAGTAGATTAGTAATTATTTTCAAAGTACCATTTTTTGTAATGTATTTTGCTGCACAAGTTTTCATTCAGCTATTTTGTTTTTGAGTTACAAATGGCATTCCTTTAAAAAGTGAATGTATCCTAACAAATCAAACCACAGCCAAATAATGAATTTATAGGCCTTGTGTGAAATGATACTTACTCTTTTATGTGTGTGTATGTGTGTCATGTCACCTTTCATTACTGATTCAGTCCCAAAGCTTCTGTTACAAGATTTCTGTAAAAAATAGACAATGAGGAGGCATATACAAATTTCACATAATATAGTAGAGTGTAGATTTAATCCTTGTCCCCAATAACTTTGAAATCTACATAATTAATGACTAAATATAAATTATAGTTTGAAATAGAACAATTTCCTCTTAAGAAAAATGGGTACTCTTCTTCAAATAATGATTTGTCAGTTAAAAGTAAAGCAAAACAGTTACTTTTAGACAAATTGATTTTTGAATTGAGTCTCTTTACAGTCTTACCTTGCAATTTAATATACATTCAAATAGAGATTCTGAAATAACTTTTAAAAAAATCTGTCAATCACAAAGGAAAAATAATAATGAGTTAACGAGCCAGAAAAAAATTGAATCACTTTATGCTTCCGTTTTACAAAAAAATAGATCTAATTATTATACATAGTAGTATCATCATAGGTATAAAGCATTGCAAACAGATAGAATGATGATATAGAATACCAAATTAATGTAAATCAAACTGAGTACTGATAAGAATAATGAACTACACTAACACAGTCATTTATATTCTCAAAATAATAATTCTATATAGAAGTAATAGCCATTATTATTACCAGGAAAGATATTCATCACTACTGCGATCATTTTAAAGAATTATTTCAAACAGAATTTCCCACCGGTACTTCCTTCAAAATGAACAAATATATAATATATGTTAAATCTGTGAAAAGATATTAAAACATATGAATGCAATGTTAGTTTGCTTCTCCATCTTAACTTCAAAAATCTTGTAATTTAAGTTCTATGCCATATCTTTATTTTACAATATGTGTATTAATTCAATCTTAAGAAACATAATATTTGTTCAAATATTTAAGTACACTAACAAGAAACAAAGATTAAATGCTGCAATTGTGGTTCCACAGTTAAAAACATATACCACTGTGACAGAGCACCTAAATTCACTTCACAGTAATTACATCAGGCTGCTCAAAAGTGTCAGTAACTCCAGCTCCAATCTATCTGACACCTCTGGTTCCCTAGGAAGTCTACACTCATTTGTGAAAATACATACAGAAATACACATATAAACACAATTAAAATTAAAACAAAATTTTAAAAAAGAAAAAATATTATAAATTGTATATATACATGAATTTTTATATGAAGACATATATCTATATTATAGATATATGTCAAGATTTTTTGAGACACCTATTTTTATTTTGAGTATAAAATCAAACAATATCTTTATTAGTACAAGCATATTGAACCAAGTTCAACTTCAGCAAATTTTTATGAACATTTTCTATACAAAAGCACTATGCTATATGATGGAACAAAAAGGAATTATCAGCTTATCCCTATTAATTTTTCTTCATGAGAGAAAACCATAATTTAGAGCATTTAGAGTACATGCAGTGATGTTTTCTATATTTACTCTAATTAAGTGTTTTTGCATAGATTATGTAATACTGAAAGACTTAATTTTGACTTTAATTTGTAATACCCTTTCCATGTTTAATTTTTTTTATATTTTCAGTTTTATACTTTCCTATCAAGGGTAGATTTTGCTGATTCAAATTTATGTTGCTATATGGTACTAAGAAGAGAACAAACACTTCACTTCCTGTTTCTTCCCATGGATCAACAAGAACAACATGATGTCAACTAAATGGGCAAAATTTTTAACCTCTAACATTAATTTGGAAAGGTCTATTAAGTATAAAGTGATATTCATATCAACCAATGAACATTTTTCATGTAGTTTTTTTGAAATGCAGTATCAACTAATTTCTGTGCTAATGAAACATAAAAATGTCTTCTTTTCTTTTATATTAGTTTATTGAAAGTCAATAATACTATATTTGTTTATATATGCCACACTATAATTAGGAAGGTATATAATAAATAACCAGAAAAATTTGATACTAAAAAGATAGTCTTGATAGAGTAAAGTGAAACTCAAAGAACAAAAATAAAATTCAATATAATTGTTCTAGCATCCTTACTGCATTCATTAAAATTTAGATTTAATCCAGAATACAAAAAGATTAATTTTGAAAAGTAATATAATTTAATCATTTTTTTCAATAGTGTGAGCATTTGATTCCTTTAAAACTAAGCCATACTTTTCAACACCACATCGTTTTATTACTAGATTTGTTTAACTCCCATTTCAACAAAAAGAAGATGCTTTTGCATTAAGACTCCTCCTGTGTTAGGTAGCAAACATCAGCTAATTTGAGCATAGCATATTTTTATTCTTTTCACTAAAATTAGAGGAAGGTATCAAAATTTTCATCAAGAAATCAGCTAAAGGAATGGGTAGCACATTGCTTGAGGAATTTATTTTTTTTCTTTTGTCTTGTTAACCATATGTCTCAAATGTGGAATTTCTGCAAGAGTAGCAGCAAAAAGGAATGGACACAACTTGTTGCAGAATGTGATCTGAGATTCCCAGAAGTGGTCAACTTCACTTATTTTCATTATTTGAGCAAGTATTATCTATTTTTTAAGCAGAGATGTGTTGCAATTAGAATTTCTCATGTTTTTCCTAAGAAGCTAACATAAATACACCATCCTAAACCTGAAACCATCCAGATAATATCCCTTTGTAGAAAAAAAATCAGTGATAAAAGAATGAAAAAGCATAACCTGAGAAATTTAATATGATGTCATAGCATTATGTTTATCTAAAATATAAAAATAAATACATATAGAAACATGAAGATGTGTTTATCCACATATATATTTTAATTATGTTGTTATGGCATTATTCTCAAGTTGCAAAATTAATCCAATTAGTGAATTCAAAAAGCAATTGTTCTTCAACAAAGAGAGTAGTTGTGTTTCAATACAAAAATTAACCATTTAAATTTAAAAGCCAATTTTTACACTAATATTTTATAATAAAGGTAATATATGAATATGGCTTAAATAGCTACAAAATAAAAATGAATGTGCTATAAGTACAATTATTGTCACCTATTTTTGGTTTTATTCTCACAGGAAATTCTCTTAATTGTTTACATACATTTTTGTAGAAAAATCTTGTCATTATACTTTCAGTAGAGAATCCTATTTTAGATGGGTAGTCATATTTACACAGATGTGATATTTATTTCCTATTAAACATCTTGCTTTTATTGGTTCTATAATGTACAACATCTTTTACCATTTGTTTAATAATATGGGTATGAATAATAGAAATATTATGATAATAATAGCATATGTTATGTATTATTATATTTAGATACAGTATATACAAAATATTTAGCCAATATTTTAATGAGATATAGTTTTTTCAGTATTTGTTACTGGTGTGGGAGAATTGTCTGTATTCTGTCAATCATATTTTAATAAAAGGCTGATTGGCCAGGCAGGCAGTATAGGTGGGAAAGCCAGACAGGAAGTAGGGGTGGAGCAAAGAGACTGGGAGTATTCTGGAAGCAGAAGCTCCCTTAGCCACTCCTGTGTAGACCACTGAAGAGGCAGCATGTAACTTGCCCAGCTGAGAAAGGTATGGAGCCATGTGCTAATGTAGATAAGGATAATGGGGTAACATAAGTTATAAGAGTTAACAAGAAGCCTGACCTAATGGGCCAATCAGTTTATAACCTAATGTAGACTCTGTGTTATTTTCTTTGGGGTTTGCTGGCTGTGTGGTACCAGGCAGGACGGAAACCGCAACAAGCCGACCCCACATGTTACATGTTACTAAGGACAATACTGCAGTAAACATGAATGACATATAATTAAATAATTAAATATAATGTGAAGGAATGACAAGTTTCTGAAAATTTTCAAAATTTCACTTCAAACTTCTACCAGTATTTCACGACTGCAACAAGAATAAATATGATGTTGGAAATTTATTTTCTTAGAATATGTGGCTGCCGGTCCCATTCTCATCACCTACATGGAAGCTCATGACTCTCTCTAACATAGATCAAGGTGTCTGAGGCTTCTTTTGACCTCCTTAAATCCTTGATGCATATAGTGCACATACATATGACAAACACATACACACATACACACATACATATAAAAAATAATAAAAGATTTTTAAAAATGAAAATGTAGTCAAACATATTTCTTAAACTCAAATATGTAAGATATTTACTTATAATCTCCAGGATATAAAACAAAAGAATCAACAATTTTTCAAGTATGTCTATTAAATTTGCTAAGAATTGCGATAGTTTGTCATATAAGAAATCTATTTTTATTTACATCACCAACCACAGACTATAAATATGAATCTGCCTTCCAGACAGCTGGAGGTCAGCATGATACTTCTTATTCTGTCAGCAACAAGTCAGTGATCTTCCTTCAAGGAACAGGGCATCAGTGCTTGACATTTTTATTACATATCGCAGAGAATAAATTTTAGGCACCTGCAAAAGAAAATGAATGTTTTAGGGCATCCTGTAATTCAAAGACAGAAGGTTGATTTTCAATGAAGCACTCTTCAAATTGCCTTTTTTGGCGATTCAATGAAAAGAGAAATAAGTCAAAAACTACCAAAATACCTCACCATTAGGAACCTACTGGGAAAAAAATATGAAGTTTCAGATTTGTAAGGAAGAAAAATATGTCAAGTTGTTACCAAACAAGCATGTATTTGTTTATTAATAAGCCCAGGATTGTGAGAAATTCTTAAGGTACTACAAGACAGCAATCCTAATTTTTAGTTTTCTACATTTTCCAAAATTATGAGAGATAGAGGAAACATGTGTTCTATGCTTTAAAAATTAAATAAATAAAATCAAGTAGGAAATGCACATAAGATTACACACACACACACAAACACATGTATACTGAAAACTGGAAAACCTAAGAAAGTTTTTAAAAATTAAAAGGAAAAATCACCTACTACTGATTTCTTCCCTCTGAAACTATAGAAAACAATAATCAGCACCAAAAATTAAACACTCAAATTTTTCAAAAAAATTCTGCATCAAACAAAACTGTCTTTAATAAAAGAAAGTAAAGTCTAGTTAGGTGACAAAAGTTGGAGCTTCTCACCCACTCTAAGGACATGAGATTCAATCTTTTAAACACAAATTTTGGAAGAAGATAGGCAACTCTTGCAAGCTGTCCTTTGACCACCAAAAGCATTCCTACAAAGAAATATAAATAAATGTAATAATTAAATATGCATATTCCTTTATAAACAGAATACTAGGAGTAATAGTTCATGATTTTCTCTGGTTTTGAGAGGTTGCTTGTCATGTATTACAGTGTAGCGTCAATGAACTCATTGGCTTCCTGACTCAGGCTTCTGCATATTATAAAGAAATTTTATACTTCATGACTTGTTTTACATGAAATACTGCAGGAAGTCTTTGGCTCAATAAAAATGGTATAGAGTAATTTAATTCTCATACAAAAACAACAGAAGAGCCAGTAAAGTGAATAATGCAATTATAAAAATAGTAAAAGCATATCACGTCATTTACACACAGTGTAATGCTGAATCCATAATATATAAAAATATAACGCATTAACCAATAAAGGCAGAGTGGAAATGAGCATGCAAAAATCTATACTGAGTTAATGCAGTTACACCTGATGGTAACATTAATGCAGAGGAAACATGAAAGAAACAAAGATAAAAGTTAGAATGTGAATGTAACAAAAGGTATGAGTTACTCCTTTTCTTCTATTTATGATTCTTTGTAAAACATAATTTACAGAAAATAATTGTAAGAATGTATCTTCATATTATTGTTTTTTCAATATGAAGATATAATGTTTTGCAATCAGAAAACAAAACTTGAGAAAAGGAATGCAATTATGATGAAACATTGTTTTTTACATAACATGAATTAATTCAAATATAGAATCTCATTAATAAAAACAACTATAAGAATAAAGAATTAACATAAAAAGTAAAAAACCTTGAGCCATCATCAAAGAAAACTAAACAAAATGTCAAAGAGAAGGAGTGAAATGGCTATGAGGCATATTTTAACAAATAAAAGTTGATATACAAATCCAACAATAATAACATATGATATGAAAAGAACTAAAAGATGCAATTGTCAGGTTGCATTTTACAAATGATGATATATACAATCTTTTTAAGATATACCCTTTTTTGGGTAAAAGAAAAGAATATCTGAATGGAAATGGGTAAAAATACACATGAATAAAAAGCACCTAAAATTCTAGTTATAATTATTTCTGAAACTATAAATTTTGCATTGTAAAATGTTGGCAAAAGAAATTGAGGTAAATTTTATTCAGGTCTTCAGGAATAAAAGCCAATGATGAATACAGATTTACTTAAAACATAAATAATATCAATCAAAAATAAAATAATAAATGGGAAAATTAACTAATTTAATAAGACCTGAAAATTAATGTATACATGTCTGCTAGTTTCAATTGTTTCAAAGCATTCTCTTCTTTAGATGATTATTTGTAAAATTGTCATAGACATAATCAATTCATTTCAGTAAAGAGAATAAAACAATTTCCTTTCAAATGAACCTAGGTGATTTCCAATGTGAACCAACTTGAATCACAGAAAGCATGATTCAACAGATTTTAAAAGTCAAGCATAATGCAAGGAATGCTTTAGTGCCATAATAGAATAAATATTAGCAACCAGGATAAGGAATAAGTAAAGAAGACCATGACAAGACAGAAGTTATTATTTGTAAAGATTTGTAAAAAATTATTTTAAATATACACATATGCACACACAAACTTTTAGAAAAATGTTTAAAAGAAAATTTAGAAAATACTTCACTGTGAATTAAAAATGAAGATGTAATATGTAATATTTTTGATGCAGTAAAATGCAATTCAAAAGGAAATTTACAGGAGCAAATAATTCATTAAAATCTTTCTATGTAGTCAATCTATTAAATATTTTTTTGGTTTATGTGATAAATATGGTGACTCAAAGCAAATTTAAGTATTAAAATTTTAAATTGCTTTATATTTCAATGTATGTAAAGTTAATCATGGAAAGGAAGATGAGTCATGGTGACACAAGGAGAAGGCTGACTAATCACATTTTTCATTTATACATAGGAAACATCAAGAACAGGAATTAAGGCGAAGTTATATGTATGCTAAATGTTCATCCCTAGTGATGATGCATTTCCTCTAGAAGGATGTGCCTACTGAATGTACCAATACCTTGTCAAGCAGCACCCCAAATTAGAAAACAAGTATTCAAATGCATGAGCTTATGTAGGCTATTCCTCATTCAAACACCTCTTTACCAAATTTTTGTATAGTGACATAGAAATAACATGAAAGTGTAATAGCCTGTAAAGCAAGCAGGTGAAAGTAAAAAATAAGAGTAATGAATCATTGAATATTATAAACAAAAATGTTAGAGAATATTTATCAAAACCTCAAAAATTTAACTAGATGACAAAAAGAAGAGAATAATCAATTTCTACATTATAAAAATAATAGATTATTATCACTTTTAAATGTAAGGAATTAAAAAGTTAGTAGCATGAGCTATTTATTGCAATGCATTAAGAAGCTTAGATAAAATTACTTACTAACATGTAGAAAGTTGACATTCTGGTGACATTTTTGTTAAATGACACAAAACATAGAAAAAATAGTAACAGATCTTTTCAAAGTCTTCTAAAATAGAACAGGAAACAATGTACATGACTCATATAGTGTGACTAGGATGACTTATATACTAAAAATCCAAGGCACCACAGAAAACCAAAGTACATACCACTTACAAATGTAAATAAAATTTTCAAAAGAATACTAAATACTGAATCTAGTGTTCTAAGAAAGAATGATAATAAAAAAAGACATTAATCTCAGCAACCCAGGTATGACTTAATGCCTGAAACCCAACAACCATTCAGACATCAACATATGAAAATAAGAATGACTTCACTTACCGTAACTACTAATGATTCATCAGCAAAATATTTCTTTCTCTTGACACTGAGCTAATTTAAATCTAAAGAGTACTTTTAAAGGAACTAATTCAGTCTACAAGGAAACAAAATTATTTGATTTGACTAGAAACTAACACTGCATCCCAAACAATTTTGAGTCTCTGTGAGTATAATTCAGCAGTCAAAGAAGAAATATACTATGTTGAGTGAGTTAGCATGATTAATATGAGGGTAATTAAGGTAAACTTGGACAACAAAGAGACTCTAGAATTCAAGGGACCCTTAATGCCTTAACGCACCTTCACTACCTCTATGACCTATGACTTAATCAATAGAAAGTTATAACCCAGTTAAGGCATGGTAAAGTTTATTAAATTATAAAAGTTTCCATTTCTGCCCCTCCTCCCAACACCCTCCCACTCCTCTCACTCCCTCTCCTCCTCCCTCTCCATCCCTAAGTGCAGTCAGGGTTTCCTGCCCTGTGGGAAGTTCAAGTTCCTCCCACCTCCCTTTCTCTAAATAGTTCTGTGTGACAAATATATTCAGTGATTAGTCCTGTACAGTTCTTTTAATTTAAAACTTAAAATACTTAAATACTAAAGAAAAATGGAAAAATTTTCTCAAAATATTGTGTCAGACAAGAATTTCTAAACCAAATTCCAGTAGCAGAGGAACTAGAGCCATGAAACACAAGGTAGAGCTAAATAAACTTAAGAAAATTTTGCACAGCAGAAGAAATTATCAACAACACACAGCACACAAAATAAAGGGAAAAATTTGACAGCTATACTTCACAGGAGGACATTTTAATATTCAGAATTAAAAATAATACAATATTAAACATCAAGTAGCTACTATTCAGCAGATGTTCTATGAAAATAACAGTTTTGAAAAGAAGAAAGATTAAAGAATCAATAACTTTTTTAAACAGTTTCTAGTTAACATGCATATAAAATTAAAGCTCATTTTAAGTAACATTTTACCACTTTTAGAATGGCTATCATCAAGGAGTTTGATAATAAATGTTGGCAATAATGGGAAAGAGAATCTATTTTTCAGTGTGGGAAAAAGTCCAAATTAATACAGTTACTAGGGAAATCAGTTTGAAGACAACCAAAACTTTAAATATGGAACTATCATGTGACAAAGCTGTAGCACTCCTTAATATATACCCAAAGCCCACTATTTCCTAACATTGACACATGTTCTTCCATGCTGCTCTTTTTTTCAGTAGAAGTAAGGACATGGAAAAGACTTAAATATTCAATTAGTGAGGAATATTTAGTAAAAATGTGGTATATATACACAATAGTATTTTATCAAACTATAGAAATTAAATTATGAAATTTGCAAGAGTGTTGGTAGAATATTTAATATTGATTTGAGAGATTTAACCCAGATCAAGAAAGACAATCACTATGCAATCTTTCTCATATATTGATGCTGTCTTTAAAATGTGTGTTCAAATTGTATTGTCAAGAAGATGGGAATTTAATAAGGATCTATGGTGCAAGTGGAAATTTCAAGGAAAATGGGATAGAACTCCTTGCATATTATTAAGTCAGAAAAGTACCCTGCATTGATAATTCAGTTTTTTACACTACTTATATTTTGCAACTATATTTGTGTATAAAATGAAAATTTTATAATGTCATATAGTCACTATATGAACATTTAATATGTGTTATATGAGCCTTAGTAATATATTAACAATATTTTGTTAAAAAGCTGATATCAGGTTCAAAGTGGACGGATTAATGTTGATGTCTTTAATCCATTTGGACTTGATTTTTGTGCATGGTGATAGATATGGATCTACTTTCATTCTGTAAAGCAAAGGACACTGTCAGTAGGACAAAAAGGCTGCCTTCTGACTGGGAGAAGATCTTCACCAACCCCTCATCAGACAAAGGTCTGATCTCCAAAATATACAAAGAACTCAAGAAACTAGGCACTAAAACTCTAATTAACCCAATTAAAAAATGGGGTACTGAACTTAACAGAGAATTCACAACAGATGAACTTCGAATGGCCAGAAGACACTTCAGGTCATGCTCAACCTCCTTAGCGATCAGGGAAATGCAAATCAAAACCACTTTGAGATACCATCTTACACCTGTCAGAATAGCTAAAGTCAAAAACACCAACGATAGCCTATGCTGGAGAGGATGTGGGGTGAGGGGAACACTCATCCATTGTTGGTGGGAATGCAAACTCGTGCAGCCACTGTGGAAATCAGTGTGGCGGTTTCTCAGGAAACTGGGAGTCAACCTCCCTCAGGACCCAGCAATACCACTCTTGGGAATATACCCTAAAGATTCCCCTAACATACTACAAAAGCATTTGTTCAACTATGTTCATAGCTGCACTATTTGTAATAGCCAGAACATGGAAACAACCTAGGTGCCCCTCAATAGAAGATTGGTTAAAAAAGGTGTGGAACATATATACATTAGAGTTTTACTCGGCGGTTAAAAACAATGACATCTTGAATTTTGCATGCAAATGGATGGAAATAGAAAACGCTTACTGAGTGAGGTAAGCCAGACCCAAAAAGAGGAACACGGTATGTATTCACTCATAAGTGGATTCTAACCATAATTAAAGGTCTTTGAGCCTATTATTCGTGATCCTAGAGAAGCTAAATAAGAAGATGAACCTGATGAAGATTATTTAGCTATCCACCAGGAGATCCTTCGTCTGGCGAAGGACGGCTATGCAGTCGGAGGCCCACATTGGAGCAACGGATTGAGCCCCCCGAGGTCCGGAGGGGGAGCGGAAGGAGGAGGAACATGAAAGACGAAATCAGTACTGCGAGGGATGCTATCACCCACTGATACAAGGGAACGGATCTGATGAGAATTTACCAGGGCCAGTCGGACTGGGACTGAACGAGGACGTGATCTAGCCAGATTCTCGGAATTTGGCCGGATTCTCTGACTGTGGCTGGCCCGGGGTCTTTCTGAAAAGCCATTGACTATGACACTGGGACCTGTTTCCTCTGCATATGCTGGATTTTGGGGATCCAGTCTGTTTGGACGCTCGCCTTCCTGGACCTGGAGGGAGGGGGAGGGAGCTGGAGCTTCCCACAGGGCAGGAAACCCTGACTGCCCTGGGGGACGGAGGGAAAGGAGGGGGGGGAGTGGGGGGAGTGGGAGGGTGTTGGGAGGGGGGGCGGAAATGGAAACTTTTATAATTTAATAAAATTTACTAAAAAAAAAAGCTGATATCATTTTTTTAAAGAAAACAAATTTTTGTTCTATAAAATCTATAGATTTTTAAATGAATATGAAAAGTCACGGACATACATATGTTAGTGTAAAAGTTGAAATAACAACAATACCTCCTCCTAAATACAGAATATATCATTGCATTGTTCACCTTCTTTTTTTGTAAGAAAATACCTGAGACAGTAAGCTTCTAAAGATAGTTATTTGCTTTATGTATTTGTATATTCCAGTGTGTGATAATTGGTCATTTTGTATTACCATTTCAGGTAGTTCAATATTTTTGTTTCTAGAACAGATACAT
This sequence comes from Myodes glareolus, assembly GCF_982192425.1. NCBI lineage: Eukaryota > Metazoa > Chordata > Mammalia > Rodentia > Cricetidae > Myodes > Myodes glareolus. The sequence continues at coordinate 65,958,934 of NC_142053.1, read as the reverse complement.
TTCAAAGATAAAAAAGTCAGAAGTAGAGGGACAATAGGATGGAAAGAATAGCAGTGATTTTATCAAAGAAAATTTTGTGGAAATAGCTTTATAAATATTAATGTCAGTCAGCAAGAGTGAAAATAAACTTATAAATTTTGCCCCTCCAATTACTTAGAAACAATTAGTGTTTTGTTATTGAACATTAATCCTTTTGTGAAATTTTCATAAATTTTTATTATAAGGTTGTGAAATTTCAATCTATTCCTAGGTTTTTTAATCTTTTCTCCCTATGTGGCTATTGCATTTCATCATTATCCTAAGTGTTAGCAGCTCTCTACTTGACATAAACTTATAGCCACTTGGGAAAAGTAAAAACTAAATTATTGCCCAGATTAAACTGACTTTTGTCCACTGCTTAAAGGTATTAATTGCTAGTTGATATGGGAGAGTCCTTTGCACTGCTTGCCGTGCCATCCTTAGGCAAGTGAATATGAGTTTTATTTAAAAAGTAGGTGAGCAAACCATGAGTTCAAGCCAGTAAGAAGTATCAGTCAATGGATTTGCTTCTGCTTCTGCCTTGAATTCCAACCCCAAATTCTTTTGATGATCATTTGTATCCTGTAAGCAAAATAGACTTTCTTCTCCAAGTTGATTTTTTAATAGTGTTTATCATGGTAGGATAAAAAAACTGGAAGAGATTTTTCCCTGGAGGATTTTAAGATGATATCATTTTTCAATTCTTTTTATCCTATAAATACTTTACATTTATTTTCTGATGTTTATATTCTCTAAGGATTATATCTATCTAATGAGATTGTGAGACATTTCTCAATCACTGAAATTCAAGTTTTCAACCATGATTTTTGAGTGTTTTTTTCTATTCTTGTTCAACTTTGCTTAATATACATATGGCTCTGTTTTTGAAAGATTGCAGATCTGCATTTTTTGTTTGTTTGTTTAGACAGTGTTTCTCTCTAACTTTGGAGCCTGTTCTGGAACTATGTAATATGGACCAGGCTGACCTTGAACTCACAGAGATCCACTTTCACTTCCTCCACAATGCTGTGATTAAAGTTATTCACCACCACAACCACCACAGGCTAACAATTCTTACATCAAACAGATGGGTTTGTCCCTTTATACCAACAGTTAGTCACATAGCAATTTTCTTCTCACATATTTTTGTTGACAGGTATTAATATTTCTAAAGATATTTACACATTTTTAGTGACTTCTTTAATTTATATTCTTTTCTGTCCTTTACTTCAACCTATCTCATCTTAAAGTTTAGCATGTATCTGTATGAGCTCTTTTAAATAAGAATGTCTCCCTTAGGCTCAGACATTTGAACCTATTTGTTCCCTAGTTAATGAAGTGTCTGGGGAGGATTAGGAAGTATGGCCTTGATGGAAAAAGTATATCACTTAGAGTAGGCATTGAAGTTTCAGAAGACTTTTGTTCTATTTCTAGTTTTTGTTATATCTTCTTCCTGTTTGTGATTCGAGATTTGAGTCCTCAGCTCTCAGCTTCTAATGACATTTGCCATGCCTGCATGCCACCAGTTTTTCTCTCCATGATACTGATGGACTCTTATCTTTTAGAATCACAGTAAGCCCCATAAACTCTTACTTCTATAAGTAGATTTTGGTCATGGTCTTAATCTGAGCAATAAAAAAGTAACTAAGATATTGTCATATATGATTTTTTCTTGTATTATTTCTCTGAGTTTCTTTTATTCATTTTTATTTAGTCTTTTCTAATATATTATATACTGACTGTATTTCCCTCAGTCATCTTTATCCAGTCCCTCTCCTCCACTTCTTTTCCTACTTCCATTCCTTCTCTATTTCCCTGGAGAGAAGTGCAAACCTCCCAGAGAAATCAATCAAACATGGCAAAACTAATTACAATAAGACTAGGTAGATGCCCTCATAGAAAGACTATATAGTAGGAGGAACTAGTTGGAGGAATGTATTTCAAAAGCATTCAAAAGAATCAGAAGCAGCCCTTGTTCACACTGTTAAAAATCCCATAAGGACAACAAGATGCACAACAAATATGCATAGGACCTATGACAGACCTATGCAGCCTCACTGATTATTCAGTCTCTGTGAGCACCTATAAGCCTTGTTTAATTGATTCTAAAATGTCATCTTGTGGTGTCCTTGACCCGTTTGGTTCCTAAAATTCATCCTCCCTGTCTTTTACAGGGTTCCCTGAACTAGACCTAATGATGGCATGCAGGCATGGCAACTGCCATTAGAAGCTAAGAACTGAGGACTCACATCTGAAATCACAAATTTTCTGTTCCTGTAAATAGATGGTTGAAGCCTTTCTGATGGCAACTATGCTACCTGCTGTTCTATTAGTATAGCATAAAATGATTATAAATCATTTCATTGACTTTTTTTTTCTTTTCTGCCAGGAGTGATTTACTCTATACTAGGTGTCTGGTTCCTGTTTTTCCAGGTAGTGTCAGGCATGGTATTTCTTTCATAACATAAATCTCAAGCTGGAGCAGTCATTGATTGGTAACGTCCACAAGATCTCTGCCACTTTTACCCAGAAAATCTTGAAGGCATGAAAAATTATAGGTATGAGATTTTGTGACAGGATTGCTGTCACAATACCTTTAACAGAAGCCTTGCTTAGTTACATAGCAGATATCAGGTTAAGACTCCTTATTTCCCATTACTAGGATTGGTAGGTGTAACATAGTAAAATAGCAAAAGCCATCTACTGATTCATCTTAATACTCATCAAAACCCCAACACAATTCTTTATATACTTGGAATGAACAATCCTCAACTTCATGTTGAAAAACAAAAAAACCCAATATAGCTAAAGCAATAAAAGAACTTCCAAAGGTATCACCATGCTGGATTTTAAATTCTACTACAAGGCAATAGTAATAAAAAATGTATGACCTTGACATAACAATAGGAAGATTGATCAACAAGTTTAATTAAAAAAACACAGGAACAAAATTTGAGATATTCTAACAAGGTGTTTTGATGATATCCATCCCTTATTACCTAAGTGATTCTGCATCCATTTTTCTGTAGTAAAAGTTTGCTGTCCCACCTGGTCCCACAATAAACACACAGGAACAATATTGCTTAAATTAATGCTTGATCAAACACTTAATCATATTGCTAGTTATCTCTTACATCTAGAATTAACCAATATCCATTCTTTTATATTATACCATGGTGCTCAGGGCCTGCCAGCAAGGTTTTGACATGCCTGTCTCTGGTGGTAGCTCCATGGCTTCTCTGACTCTGTCTTCTTTCTCACAGCATTTAGTTTAGTTTTCCCTGTGAAACTCTGTTCTATCTTGATAAACACTTTCTTTATTCACAAGTGGTATTCACAGCATACAGAGGGGGAATCCCACATCATTTTCCCAAACAAATTTTGTTCATTTTTCTCTCAGCAAGGGCAATCTGTAATCCTTAAACACTCTCAGAGATATGGCCTCCACTGGATTGTAGTCAACTTATCAATATTCACTTTAAGTGAAAACTGATCATTTTTCAACCAGTAGCTAAAAACTGTAAATAGCTCCTTATCTAAGGGTGAAATGTTGTATCTGTGTTTTATAAATTTATTTGGCATCAATCTGACATTTTATTGAAATCTTCCGTTCATTTGCATAACCCTATATTTCCCTCCTCCTCTAAATTATTTATAAAATTTTGTAATATGCACACGCACACACACACACACACATATATATATACCACACTACAATATTTTAATGGAATTTTCATTAAGGGTATTAGTATGATTAAATTAAATACTCTAAAAGTATCAACCACATTTCTTTCAAAAATGTTTAGTTAGCAATAATACCAATTTAACATTTATAATATGTAGCCATTTTTAATGTTGATGAACTTCTTTGCTGCTCTTTTTCCTTTCTGCCATTGTGACTATTTGGGTGATATATTTGTACATTAGAAGTCCACAGAAACACAGTTGTAAATGTTGATTATATAACAGTTACAAACAAACTTATGTCCATATTTCTGTGGTTATTCTTACTGGTATTTATTATTTTCTCATGAGTTTTCATTATTTGTTCTTTCTACATATGTGTTAGTAACATTTAGTTATAATTTATAAGTATTGCATGTGACTGGCAAACTAACAGCATCCATTTGCAGAAGTTTTATAATATATTTATTTGTGTATGTATGTGTTTGTGTGTGCATGTGTGTTTACAAGAGAGAGAGAGAGAAAGAGAGAGAGAGACAGAAGGAGAGAAAAAGAGATTACATACCACAAAACACATGTAGAGATTGGAGGTTGATTTTGTCCTTCTGCAGTGTGGTTCCTAGGTATCAAAATTAGGTTTAAGAGCAAAAGTCTTTACCTGCTGAATAATTTTGTTGGTCTTCTACTAACAATTAATAATGGATTTTTGATTATCTTTAAATATATATAGTATTTTGGGAAGCAGGAAGCTCCTGCCACCTTTCCTGCTCATACCACAGAAGAGGCAGGATGTGACCTGCCATGCTGAAAAAGGTACTGAGCCATGTGGCTAACATAGATAAGAAAATTGGGTTAATATGAGCTACAAGAGCTAATAAGAAGCCTGAACTAATGGGCCAAACAGTTTATAATCTTCTGGAGACCTCTGTGTGATTTTCTCTGGGATTAAACAGCTGGAATACTGGATGGGACAGAGACTCTAACAAGATGGTCCTCATGTTACAGAATTGTTCCCATGTGGATAACTGCACCCACAGAAAGCATGAGAATGCTTGGGAAAGAAGAGAGTAAAGCATATTTTCTTGGTAGGTACAATTTCTCTGGTCTGCTCTGATTGCTAGAGGCAAGCAAGCACTCTCATCTAAGAGAGGCTTCCAGACTCAGCTTTAGCTGCAAAACACTGCAGCTCTTTAAAATGTCCTGCCACTAAACACTTAAACACTTAAATGGTGTTGATTAAAAGCTGACTGCATGCTTTTCAGTTTTCAGCCATTGCTGGAAAAAAGCTGTGATGTTTTAAAATGTCAGCTTTCTGGGCTGTCCTGCCAGGCAGCCTCTGACTCTTTAAGGCAGACAGTATGACTACAGAGCATTTGAATGTGGTCTGTGAGTAGAATGCTGCAGGTTGCTTGTTGCCAGGGACCTTGAAATGTCATAGAGTTGTGGCTATAAACATGGATACAGTCGCTACCTCTGCTTTGAGACTGGAGTCACAGAAATCTAAGCAATGGGCTGAATCTAGCTCTCAAAACCATGGCTTTAAATATACACATATTGCTTAGCAAATTAAAAACCCATATGGTCAGAAAAAGAGAGAAATATACAGTAAAGATAGATTCAAAGACAAGGAAAACCTCTAAATGGTTTACAGTATGTTAAAAAAATATATGCAGGCTAAAGATTAAAATCCTTAAAATAAAAAAGAAAGAGAGTAGTTGGGTGTGTAGATAATACCAAAGCTTGGGAGGCAGAGGCAGACAAACTTCTGTGACTTCAAGGTTTGGTAGCATACAACTTTAATCCCAATGCCTGGGAGGCAGAGACAGAGATCTCTGCGAGTTCAATGTGTGATAGCACACACCCTTAATCCCAGCACTGGGGAGGCAGAGACAGGTGGATCTCTGTGAGTTCAAGGATAGCCTGGTTTACAGGAGGAGTTCCAGGATAAAGATATACAGAGAACCAAACCTGTCTCACTAAGCCAAAAGTTAAAAGTAAAAATAAAAGAAGTAGAGGTTGAAATTAAGCCATGTATAGATGAAAAATACACACAGAATCTTGATACTATATGTTACTATGCTCTCTTTGAATTGTTTAAATGCTGAGGAAGGAGCAACAGCTGCTAAAAGATATTTGCTTATAAATGCTGCTAAACTAATCTAAGATAGGTATTTTGAAAATACCCTGACTTCAAAATTGAAGTCAAAAAGTATATTACTTTGAAAAAAAGATTTTGCTTTTGTTTTCACAGCAAATTAGAGGCTGTGGATTTATTCTGATTTAAGGAAAATCAGTTTTGATAAAAAGAAGTCCACCTGAGAAATCTCTGTTAGGAATAGATGGCTTGGATGTCTGAGTTCTACATCCAGAACAGATTCAAGATTGCTGCTTGAGAAGATCAAGCCTCACAGGATACTCCAGTCAGGACTTGATCATAACTCTAAATTTTCTTTAGGTCCCCATAAGATTATCTGTGCCCCCAACCAGACAGAAGTAACCTGGATAACTATGCCCACATTCCTAACAAATGGGCTACGGATATTTTCCTTTGTTTAAAAAAAGAGAGGGAAGTAGTGTAGGATAATTGTCTGTATTCTGTCAATCATTTTTTAAATAAATGCTGATTGGCTAGGTGGGAAGTATAGTCGGGCAAACCAGACAGGAAATAGAGGTGGAGCAAAGAGAACAGGAGTATTTTGGGAAGCAGGAAGCTCCCTCTGCCATTCCTGCCCAGATCATCAAATAAGCAGGATGTGATCTGCCCTGCTGAAAAAGGTACTGAGCCATATGGCTAACATAGATAAGAATAATGGGATAATATAAGCTATAAGAGCTAATAAGAAACCTGAGCTAATGAGCCAATCAATTTATAATCTTCTGGAGACCTCTGTTTGATATTATCTATCACTAAACAGCTAGGGTTCAAAGTGGGACAGAAACTCCAACAAGCCAGTCCTCATGTTACATGTCAAATCAATACAAATTGTTTTTTAATTAAGTACAGAAAAATATGTCTAGTCACACTATGGTCATCATTACTTAGTAAGTCCCAGATACTAGACAATTAAAACAAAAAAGAAGGAAGGTAGAGTGGATTAAGCATAAAATACTTTTTTCTATGATAATAGAAGTATTCTTTATATGAGTGTAGCAGAGAAACATGATAATATGTCTGTAGAAAAATATAGCATAGCAAAGAGTGAATGAGCAAACAGTAAATCTCAATTTCTGTAAAACAAAATCAAGTAACAACAAAACACTCAGTAGCTCCTATAACTATGGAATAGAACAGAAAATGTGTTTAAATTATGTTAAATTAGTTAATGTAATTTCACTGAAGGAAGGAATGTTACTGTACTGAATTAATCAAGAAAATAAGCATAGATCATGAAACAAAAGACTAAAGGAATTGTTGTAAGGAACATATTCTAGAGGGAAACATGTTTATAGTAAGTTATAGTTTGCCACCACTATTTTTCTATACTAGTATGGATAAAATAAATTTATTGAGAATAGATGATAAGTGTCCCTCTGAGGAAGAGATTATAAGAATTAGGGAGAGGAGTTGATATTGTCTTTATGGTACGATTATTTTTGTTTTAATAAATAAAACTTGCTTGATGTTCAGTGTAAAACAGCCACACTAGTCAGCCTCACAGGTCAGGCAGTGGTTGCACACATATACCTTTAAATCTAGCAGCCACATTAGTTAACCATAAGGATGTGGGGAGGGGAGTGTCAAGTATTTCTTTAATCCCACACCAGAAAGTAATGTAAAATATAAGGAGACAGGACTCACTTTGTTTCACTGTGAGGATTCATGGAAGATAATGCCATATTGCAAAATGTTAGTATATAAAATGTCTGTCAATTACTGTTTAAAACTTTGATTGTTCAAAAACAAGAATAGCCAGAGTTTGTAAGGAAACGCATGAAAACAAGAAGATGAATATTTTCACAACATGATTGGATGTTAGAAAAATGCAATGAATATTAATAACACAGAGACTTTGAATGATAATAATATATTAATATCATACCCCTAATTTTAGCAAATGTGTTATTTCTTATTAGGCTCTAATTATAAGGCAACAATAGACATAAGTTATAGAGGAAATCACTGTAATTATTTCAATAAAAGCCATTCAAAATCTTAATAATTAAAAACCATTAAATGTTAAACAAATTATGAAATTATTTTTGAATACACAAATAAGGACTGGTTTGATGTTTTATATCACCACATTGAAAACTTTTTTGTCAACATCTTCTAAAGTTAAAAGCATTTACCAATTTTGCTAGTGGGTATTACTCAAAAAATAAAATTTATTTTATATAAATACTTGCAAATAATACTTTTAGCAAGTTCATTTATGGAAGACTAAAAGTGAAAAAATAAATTTTTATCCCAAGAATAGACAAATAAATGATATCAACATATTATCAAGTATATTTTACTTCTATAGATGTTTGTAAGATCATAGATGAATTCCAAAAGATAAATTTTAAACAGAGTAAAAAAATATATGTACTTCATACTTAAACTTATGAGACATTCTGTAAAAAGAAATAATAATTAAAAAGAAAGCATCAAATTTTTCAAGACTTAAATGACCAGGTGGTATCTTGCTACCTAGACAAGTTTGAATGCTAACATATGTCCTGCTTCCAACTTGAAAATATTAAAACTACACCCCCATATGGGCTACATTTGGCTCTCATGAAATTTATAGGAGTGTGCATATTTCCCAAAATTCAGAGAAAATCATAACTAAAAACATTTAGCCAATAGCAATTAAATATTAATTTCATTTTTTATTTAAATAATATTTTTCTCAAATATTTGGTATTAAACTAATACTGAATATTTATTGAATCACTGTGATTACACTAAATGCAGCACTATTAAAGCATAACTTTTTGAAATGTCACTATGTATCCCTTCCTATACTAAAACTCACACTGTAAACCATGCTGCTGATGCATTCACAGAGGTTAACCTTCCTCTACTTCCTAGTAATGGGATAAAAGGCTTAAGTCAACATACAACTCTGCTTGTTTTTCTTTTCTCAGATAAATATAAACTCATGATTTCTGCTGCTATTGAAATGATATTTTATATTGTAAATTATTTTTTACCAAAAAGTGATATCATTTTTCTCAAGGGTGACTCTGTTGTCAGCATAATACATATTAATGAATTATTTGGATATTCTGAGCATCATAGTATTATCAGAATACACATGATCCTTTTACTTATTGTTACTGAGTCAGCACAGATGAAGTATTATTGAATATATTTGTCATGTTAATGATTTTGAATCATGCATTTTACCAAACCCAAAAAGATGTTTTCTGAGATTCTTGATAAATACATCCTTAAAATTGTAAAAATTCTTTTATGCAGTTGTAGAGATAGCTCAATGTTTAACAGCTCTTGATGCATTTTAAGAGGACCTACATTTGGTTTTCCTGAACACACATGATGATTCACTATGCTTTCTAACTCCAGTCTTAGAAAATTTGAAGACATCTTTATTATTATTATTATTAATTAACTTTTTATATTTAATTTTTTTCTTTGGGAACTGGAGAGATGACTCAGAGGTTTAAAATATTGGCTACTCTTCCAGAGTTCCAGCAACTACATGGTGAAACACAACCATTTGAAGTGGGATCTGATGCTCTTCTTGCATGCAGGCATGAATTCAAACAAAATACTGTATACATAACAAACAAATAAATTAGAAATATCTTTTTCATTCAATATATTTTGATCAAAGTCTTTCTCTTCCTTCAAATCTTCTCAAATCTTCATTACCTCCTTAACCACCAAAATTCCAAACAAACAAAAAAAATAGCAAAATGAGAAATCAAAACAAAGCCAGGTATGGTGACCCATGCCTTTAATTCCAGCACGGGAAGATGGGCAGATCTCTATGAGCTTGAAACTAGCCTGGTCTATAATGTGATCTTCAGGACAGCCAAGACTGCTACACAGAGAAACCCTGTATTGAAAAACCACACACACACACAAACACACACATGCATACACACAAAGAAAAAGAAGAAAAAAGGAAGAAAATAAATCAAAACAAACAGAATACAAAAACCTATAAAACACAACCCACAAAAACAAAGCAAAAACAACACAAGAAAACAGGAATTGTCGACCAACAACTCCTGGGCATGGAGTATGCCCTGGCTTGCCTGGATAAACTCAGCCACACTTTATGAGAGAACGTTGATTGTTCCCTTTCCCAGTAGATATCAATTGCAAATAGCATCTTGACTTGGGGTGGGGCTATGTGTCGATATCACTTCGCCATGCTGGGATTTTTGTCTGGTTTTAAGCTGTACACTACGGCAAAGTCATTGTGTATCTGACTCTTGAGAAGTGCCTGCATTTTCTTACATCTTTTTTGTTTAATTTTTATAGCTGTATAAATAATACCATTCAAAATTTCTACTTCCTCCCCTCCTCCCATTTCCCTCTGCTCCTTCAATCCCCCTCCCCCTCCAGTCCTAAGAGAGGGCAGGATACCCTGCCCTGTGGGAAGTCCAAGGTCCTTCCTCCTCCATCCAAGGCTAGGAAGGTGTGCATCCAAGCAAACTAGGATCTTAAAAAGTCAGTACATACAATAGTGACAAATTCCAGTCATTTTTGTCCTTGGGTTCTAAGTCAGCCCCCATTGTTACCCACATTCAGAGAGTCGGATTTGATCACATGCTAGTTAGTTCCAGTCCAGTTGGCTTTAGTGAGCTCCCATTTGAATAGGCACACTGTCACATTCCTGACTTCCTTGTTCATCTTCTCCCTCCTGCTCTTCAACTGGATCTTGGGAGCTCAGTCCAGTGTTCCTATGTGGATCTCTGTCTCTATCTCCATCCATTGCCGGATGAAGGTTATATGGTGATATTCAAGATATTCATAAGTATGAATACAGGACAAGGCCAGTTCAGGCACCCTCTCCTCTACTGCCCAAAGACCTAGCTGGGGACATCCTCCCGAGCCAAGTCTTTTGCCAAACCCTAAAATGGTTCCACTAATTAAGATATCTTCTTCACTGCTCCAATATCTGCCCTTCCTCCCTCTCAACTATCCCATTCCCACAAGCTCTTCCCAACCCTCCCCTTCTCCCTTTCCTCGCCCATCTCCCCTCCACCCAACCCCACCACTTCACTCCCAACTTTTGCCTGGTGATCTTGTCTACTTCCAATTTCCAGGATGATCTCTATATATTTTTCTTTGGGATCAGCTTATTATTTAGCTTCTCTAGGATTGCAAACTATAGGCTCAATTTCCTTTGTATATGACTAGAATCCACTAATGAGTGAGGAAATGCCATATTAATATTTCATATTCATATTTTTTGGTCTGGGTTATGTCACTCCGGATAGTGTTTATTATTTGCATACATTTGCATGCAAAATTCAAGATGTCATTGTTTTTTTCTACTGTGTAGATGAACCATACTTTCTTTATTCATTATTCCATTGAGAGGCATATAGGTTGTTTTCAAGTTCTGGCTATTGCAAATGCTGCTATGAACATAGATGAACAAATGTTTTTGTAATATGATTGGGCATGTCTTGGGTATATTTCCAAGAGTAGAATTGCTGAGTCTTGAGGAAGGTTGATTCCCAATTTTCTGAGAAACCACCACCCTGACTTCCAAAGTGGTTGCACAAGTTTGCATTCCCACCAGCAATGAATGAGTGTTCCCCCTACTCTACATCCTCTCCATCATTGGTTATTATTGTTGTTTTTTATTTTGGCCATTCTGACATGTGTAAGATGTTGTTTTTATCTGTATTTCCCTGATAGCTAAAGAAGTTGATGACCTTAAGAAACTTTTGGTCATTTGAAATTCTTCTATTGAGAATTTTCTGTTCCATTCAGTATGCCATTTTTTAATTGGCTTATTTAGTATTTTAATGTCTACTTTTCTGAGTTATTTATATAATTTGGAGATGAGACCATTGTCTGATGTGGGGTTGGTGAAAATCTTCTTCCATTTAGTAGGTTGCCTTTTTGTCTTAATGACTGTGTCCTTTGCTTTACAGAAGCTTCTCAGTTTCACAGGAGGCACCATTTATTCATTGTCACTCTTCATCTCTGTGCTACTGGGATTACATGTAAGTTGTCTGCAGTGCCCATAGATTGCAGGCCACTCACTTTATTTTCTATCAGGTTCAGTGTGGTCAGATTAATATTGAGGTCTTTAATCCATTTGTACTTCAATGTTGTGCATGGTGATAGATATGGATCTATTTTCATTCTTCTACAGGTTGATATCCAGTTCTGCCAGCACAATTTGTTAAAGATGCTTTCTCACATTGTATAATTTTAGCTTCTTTATCATAAATCAGGTGTCCATAGATTTGTGGATAAATATCCGGGTTTTTGATTCAGTTCCATTGGTCAATATCTCTTTTTATGCCAATAACAAGCTGTTTTCATTACTGTATCTCTGTATAAGAGTTTGAAACCAGGGATGTTTCTTTATCATATAGGAGTGTTTTGCTTATGCTGGATTTTTTTCATAAAGAGCTGATTATTGTTCTCTCAAGGTCTGTGAAGAATTTTTTGGGGGATTTTGATGGGGATTGCATTGAGTCTATAAATTGCCTTTGGTAGAATTGCCATTTTTACTATGTTGATTCTCCCAATCCAAGAACATGGGAGATCCTTCCATTTTCTGGTATCCTCTTCAATTTCTTTCTTCAAAGACTTAAAGTCCTTGTCAACTGATCTTTCACTTTCTTGTTTAGTGTTACTCCAAGATACTTTATTCTATTTGAGGCTATCCTGAAAGTTGAAGTTTCTCTGATTTCCCTTTCTGCTCTTTATCCTTTGTGTATAGGAGGGCAACTGATTTTTTTGAGTTGATCTTGTATTCTGGAACATCACTGAAGCCATTTCTCAGTTGTAGGAGTTCTCTGGTAGAATTTTTGGGGTCACCTATGTACACTATCATATCATCTAAAAATAGCATGTTTGACTTATTCCTTTCCCATTTGAGTCCCCTTGATCTCCTTACTTTGTCTCATTGCTATGATTGAAATTCAAGCACTATATTAGAGGCATATGAAGAAAGTAAACAGTCTTGTCTTGTTCCTGATTTTAGTGAAATATCTTTGAGCTTCTCTCAATTTAATTTGATATTATATGTCAGCTTGCTGTTCTTATTATATTAAGGTATAATATTTGTAACCCTAATTTCTCCAAGACCTTTAACATAAAGTGGTGATGAATTTTTCAAATGCTTTATTAGCATCAAATGAAATGATAATATGTTTTTTTTAGTTTATTTATATAATAGATTACATTGATAGATTTTCATATGTTGAACTAGTCCTGCATCTCTGGAATGAAGCCTACTTGATAATAATGGACAATTTCTTGATGTGTTTTTGGATTTGGTTTGGCAGTATTTTAATGGTAATTTTTCCATCAATGTTCATGAGAGAGGTTGGTCTGTAATTCTCTTTCTCGGCTAAGTCTTTGTGTGGTTTTGGTATCAGGGTAACTGTAGCTTCATAAAAAGAATTTATCAATGGCTTTTCTGTTTCTGTTATGTAAAACACATCAAGAAGTACAGATATTAACTCTTCTTGGAAGTTCTGGTAGAATTCTGCATTTAAACCATCTGGTCCTGGGATTTTTTTTTTTTTGGTTGGGCTGTTATTTATGAAAACTTCTATTTCCTTGTGACTTATAGGTTTATTTAAATTATTAACCTGATCTTGATTTAATTTTGTTCTATGGTACTTACCTAAAAATGTCCCTTTCTTTTATATTTTCCAATTTTGTGACATACAGGCTTTTTTAGTAAGACCGAATGATTCCCTGTGTTTCAATAGCCTTCGTGTGGAAAGGTAGGCCCTGTGTCAGCTCAGCAAGATTCCTGGCCAGCAAGGGTCACTGATCCTCTTTCAGAAGATTCATCATTGGGGTGATTTTGCTCTGACCCGTGGCAGAAGCCCAGCAAGGAGGAGCTCAAACATTCCCCATCCCCCTTGACTCCCTGGTCACTCTGCAGGGGTTAAACACTCTTGCCACCTAGCCCATCCCATCTTTCACCTAGGAACCCATTCCTTTATTCCTCCCTTCCACCTCAGGGCCATAAAATCAACCAAATCAGCTGGCTTGCACTCTGGGACAGGGCTGGAAGTGCAACCAGGCAGTAGGGAGTTCCTGTGTTTCAATAGCCTGCTGGTGGAAAGCTAGGCCCTGTGTCATCTTAGCAAGACTCCTGGCCAAAAAGGGGTGCTGATCCTCTAGCAGAAGATTCATCAGAGAGGGGAACCTGGCCTGGTATCAGAAGATCCATCAGAGAACATTTAAAGGAAGAGATGGGCATTCCCCTAACAATCTGAAAAACAACATGAAAACACCAGATCCCAGCGACCCTACAACTGAGGGACTTGAACACCCTAATCCAGAAGAAGTGGAAAAAAGTACCATTATGAAAGCAATAGAGTCTCTTAAACAGTGTATGAATAACTCCCATAAAGAAATGGATGAGAGGTATAACAAAAGTTTGAAGAAATGAGTAAAGAAATGGAAGTGAAGTATAACAAAAGTTTGAAGAAATGAGTAAATCTGTAAATGATACCCTGGGAAACAAAGAAAAAACAATCAAACAGGTTATGGAAACAGTTCAAGAAATGAAAACTGAAATGGAGGCAATGAAGAAAACACAAACTGAGGGCCAGCTGGATATGGAAGATCTAGGTAAACGATCAAAGACTGCAGAATCAAGCATAACTAATAGAATACAGGAGATAGAAGAAAGAATCTCAGATTCTGAAGACGCCATAGAGAAAGTAAATGCTCTGATCAAAGAAAAAAGCAAATCCAACAAATTCTCATCATAAAACATTTAAGAAATCTGGAACATAATAAAAAGACCAAACCTAAGAATAATAGGAGTAGAAGAAGGAGAAGAATTGCGGATCAAAGGCCCAGAAAATATATTCAACAGCATTATAGAAGAAAACTTTCCCAAGCTAAAGAACAATATTCCTATGAAGGTTCAAGAAGCATACAGAACACCGAATAGACTGGATAAAAAAAAAATCATCCCCTCGCCATATAATAGTCAAAACACAAAAAATACAGATTAAAGAAAGAATATTAAGAGCTGCAAAGGAAAAAGGTCAAGTAACTTATAAAGGTAAACCTATCAGACTTACACCAGACTTCTCTATGGAAACCATGAAACCCCGAAGGTCCTGGATAGAGGTACTGCAGAAACTAAGAGACCATGGATGCAAACACAGACTACTATACCCAGCCAAGCTATCATTCACTATCAATGGAGAAAACAAAATATTCTAGGATAAAAATAAATTTAACAAATTCGTAGCCACAAATCCCACCTTACAGAAAGTAATAAAGGAAAATCGCAACCCAAGGAATCTAACATTGCCAACACTGCCTACGATAACTCAGACATCTAGCGACCCTTCACAAGCACAAGTCAAGGAAGGGAAACACACAAGCTCTACTACACAAAATAAAAAATAAAAAAATAACCAGAGTTAATAACCACTGGTCATTAATATCACTTAATATCATTGGACTCAATTCACCTATAAAAAGGTAAAGACTTAGAGATTGGATTCGAAAACAGGATCCAACATTCTGCTGTTTACAAGAAACACACCTCAACCACAAAGACAGACATCTACTCAGAGTAAAGGGTTGGGAAAAGGTTTTTCAAGCAAAGTGACCTAAGAAACATCTATAGATCATTCCACCCAAATAGGAAAGTTTATACTTTCTTCTCTGCAGTGCGTGGAACCTTCTCAAAAATTGACCACATACTCAGTAGCAAAGCAAACTTCCACAGATACAAAATAATATTAGTAACCACCTGTGTCTTCTTAGGTCACAATGGAATAAAGTTGGAATTCAACAGCAATTCTAACCCCAGAAAGCCTACAAACTCATGGAAGCTGAACAGTCAACTACTGAATCGCCCCTGGGTCAAGAAAGAAAGAAATAAAGAAATTAAAGTCTTCTTTAAATTTAATGAAAATAAAGACAGAACATACTCAAACCTATGGGACACTATGAAAGCAGTACTAAGAGAAAAGTTAATAGCACTAACTGCCCAATTAAAGAAAAGGAAGAAAGCACATATTGAAGACTTAACAGCACACATGAAAGCTCTGAATAAAAAAGAAGCAGACTCACCCAGGAGGAGTAGAAGACTGAAAATAATCAAACTGAGGGCTTTGAAATCAACAAAATAGAAACACAGAAAACAATCCAAAGGTCAATGAAACAAAAAGCTGGTTCTTGGAGAAAATCAACAAGACTGACAAACCCCTAGCCAAACTAATCAAATGGCTGAGAGAGAACACACAAATTAATGAGATCAGAAATGAAAGGGGGACATTGTTATTCTTTTGCTCTGGTCCCTTTAAGGGCTAGCCATGCCCACTCCCAGCGACTTCTGACCTCCTAGTCACCATCTTAACTCCCTCTCTTTTATCTCCGTCTCTTGGCATGTGCACACATGTTTTTCCTCTCTCTGTCCTCTTTTCTATTTCTGCCTTTCTTCCTCTCATTCTTCTTTAAGTAATAAATATTTATCCTTATGTTTAAACTTACGTCTATTTACCACGTCCTATGAGCCTTTTTTCTGCCTTACTCGCCCGCCTGACTCGCCCAGCCGCATGGCAGGACTAGCATGCCACACTGGAGATCATGCAGGGACCCAAAACTGTCCTTTTCGGACTAGCAGCTGCCCTGCGAGCATGCGAGGGACCCAAACATCAGCATTTAAGAACAACAGACATAATCATAGACACAGAGAAAATTCAGAGAATCATTAGATCTTACTACAAAAGCCTATATGCTACAAAATTGGAAAATGTACAAGAAATGGACTTGTTTTTAGATAAGTTCCATGTATCAAAGTTAAATCAAGGCCAGGTGAACAATATAAGTTGACCTTTTAGTAGCAAAGAAATAGAAGCTGTTATCAAAAACCTCCCTACCAAAAAAGCCAAGGACCAGATGGTTTCAATGCAGAATTCTACCAGAACTTCCAGGAAGAGGTAATACCTATACTTCTTAATGTATTTCACAATATAGAAACAGGAGAGTCAATGTCAAATTCTTTTTATGAAGCTACATTTACTCTGATACCAAAACCACACAAAGACACAACCAAGAAAATTACAGGCCAATCTCAGTCATTAACATCAATGCAAAAATCCTCAACAAAATACTGGCAAATCGAATCCAAGAACACATTAGAAAAATTATCCATTATGATCAAGTATGCTTCATTCCAGAGATGCAGGGCTGGTTCAATAAACACAAATCTATCAATGTAATGCATCATATAAATGAACTGAAAGAAAAAAGCCATATGATCATTTCATTGGATGCTGAAAAAGCATTTGACAAAATTCAACACCCCTTTATGGTAAAGGTGTTGGAGCAATTGGGAATGCAAGGATCATGCCTAAATATAATAAAAGCTGTTTACCGTAAGCCAACAGCTAACATCAAATTGAATGGAGAGAAACTCAAAGCCATTCCACTAAAATCAGGAACATGACAAGGCTGTCCACTCTCAACATACCTCTTCAATATAGTATTTGAAGTTCTACCTATAGCAATAAGACAACATAAGGGGATAAAGAGGAGTAGAATTGGAAACGAAGAAGTTAAACTTTCGTTATTTGCAGATGATATGATAGTGTACATAAGTGACCACAAAAACACTAACAAAGAAATCCTACAGCTGATAAACACCTTTAGTAATGTGACAGGGTACAAGATCAACTCTAAAAAATCAAAATCAGTTGCCCTCCTATACACAAAGGATAAAGAAGCAGGGAGGGAATTCAGAGAAACTTCACCTTTCACGATAGTCACAAATAGTATAAAATATTTGTGGATAATTCTAACCAAGGAAATGAATGACCAATTTGACAAGAACTTTAAGTCTTTGATGAAAGAAACTGAGGAGGATACCAGAAAAATGGAAAGACCTCCCCTGCTCTTGGATTGGGAGAGTCAACATAGTAAAAATGGCAATTCTACCTAAAGCAATCTATAGATTCAATGCAATCCCCATCAAAATCCCATCAAAACTCTTCACAGACCTTGAGAGAACAATAATCAAGTTTATATGGCAAAACAAAAAACCCAGGATAGCCAAAACAATCTTATACAATAAAGGAACTTCTGGAGGCATCACCATCCCTGAATTCTAACTCTATTACACAGCTACAGTATTGAAAACAGCTTGGTATTGGCATAAGAACAGAGAAGTTGACCTATGATCTTGAATAGAAGACCCAGATATTAACCCACAAACCTATGAACACCTGATTTTCGACAAGGGAGCTAAAGGTATTCAATCAAAGAAGGATAGCATCTTTAAAAAATGGTGCTGGCATAAGTGTATGTCAACCTGTAAAAGAATGAAAGTAGATCCATATCTATCACCATGCACAAAAATCAAGTCCAAATGGATTAAAGACTTCAACATTAATCTCAGTATTTTGAACCTGACTGAAGAGAAAGTGCGAAGTAGTCTACAAGACATAGGCACAAGAGACCACTTTCTAGGTAGAACGTCAGTAACACAGACAATAAGAGAATCAATGAATAAATGGGACCTCCTGAAACTGAGAAGCTTCTGTAAAACAAAAGACACTGTCAGTAAGACAAAAAGGCGACCTTCTGACTGGGAGAAGATCTTCACCAACCCTTCATCAGACAAAAGTCTAATCTCCAAAATATACAAAGAACTCAAGAAACTAGACACTAAAACTCTAGTTAACCCAATTAAAAATTGGGGGTACTGATCTGAACAATCAATTCTCAACAGAAGAACTTTGAATGGCCGAAAGACACTTAAGGTAATGCTCAAACTCCTTAGCGATCAGGGAAATGCAAATAAAAACAACTTTGAGATACCACCTTATTCCTGTCAGAATAGCCAAACTCAAAAACACCAATGATAGCCTATTCTGGAGAGGATGTGGAGTGTGGGGAACACTCATCCATTGTTGGTGGGAATGCAAACTTGTGCAGCCACTGTGGAAATCAGTGTGGCGGTTTCTCAGGAAACTGGGAGTCAACCTCCCTCAGGACCCAGCAATTCCACTCTTTGGAATATATCCAAGAGATGCCCTAACATATCGCAAAGGCATTTGTTCAACTATGTTCATAGCAGCACTATTTGTAATAGCCAGATCCTGGAAACAACCTAGATGCCCCTCAATAGAAGAATGGTTAAAAATGGTGTGGACACATACACATTAGAGTTTTACTCAGCGGTAAAAAACAATTACATCTTGAATTTTGCATGCAAATGGATGGAAATAGAAAACGCTTTACTGAGTGAGGTATCCCAGACCCAAAATAGGAATATGGTATGTATTCACTCATAAGTGGATTCTAGCCATAGTTAAAGGTCTTTGAGCCTATAATTCGTGGTCCTAGAGAAGTTAAATAAGAAGGTGAACCTGAAGAAAATCATATAGTTATCTTTTTGGATATTGGAAGAAGACAAGATTGCCAGGCAAACTTGGGTACACGGGAGGTGGGGTGTGGAAGTAAGGGGAGATGGTTAGAGAAAAGGGAGAAAGGGAGGATGGGGGATAGCTTGGGGAAATGGGTTGGAGGGGAGGGAGGAAGGATGGATATGGGGGCAGGGAAGTATATAACTCAACTAAGGGAGCCATTTTAGGTTTTTCAAGAGACTTGACTCTAGAGGGATTCCCAGGTCCAAGGAGAGGTCCCCAGATTATTCCCTGGGTAGCAGAGGAATGGGTGTCTGAACTGGCCTTGGTCCATAACCATACTGATGAATATTTTGCATATCACCATAGAACCTCCATCTGGTGATGGAAGGGGGCAGAGACAGAGACACACATTGAAACACAGGACTTAACTCCCTAGGTCCAAATTAGAAGCAGGAGGAGGAAGAACGTGAGCAAGGAAGTCAGGATCAGAGGGAACCTTCATCTGATGACAGATGGAAATTGAGACAGAGACCCACATTGAAGCACTGGACTAAGCCCTCAAGGTCCAAATGAGGAGCGGAAGGAGGGAGAACATGAAAAAGGAAGCCAGGACCGTGAGAAGGGCAATCACCCACTGATACAAGGGAACTGATCTAATGAGATCTCACCAAGGCCAGCTGGACTGGGACTGAACGAGCATGTGATCAAACTGGATTCTTTGAATGTGCCTGACATTGGGGCTGTCTGAGAAGCCATTGATAATGGCACTGGGACTGCTTTTCTCTGCACATACTGACTTTTTGGGATCCTAGTCTGATTGGATGCTCACCTTCCTAGACCTGGATGGAGGAGAGAGGAACTTGAACTTCCCACAGGGCAGGAAACCCTGACTGCACTTAGAACTGAAGAGGGAGGAGAAGAGGGAGTGGGGGAAGTGGGAGGGTATTGGGAGGAGGGGAGGAAATGGAAATTTTTATAAATTATTAAAAAAAGACCTAATGATTCTTTGAATTTCCTCAGTGTCTGTTATGTCTTTTTGTTTATTTCTGATCTTGTTAACATGAGTGTTTTGTCTCTGCCTTTTTATTAGTTTGAATAGTGGTTTGTAAATCATGTTGATTTTCTCAAAGAACCAGCTCTTTTTTCATTAATTTTTTGGATTGTTTTCTGGGTGTCTATTTTGTTGATTTTAGGCCTCAGTTTGATTATTTCCACTCATCTACTCCTCTTGTGTGAATCTGCTTCTTTTTTTCTAGGGCTTTCAGGTGTGCTGTTAAGTCTCTAATGTGAGCTTTCTCCATTTTCTTTATGTGGGCACTTAATACTATGAACTTTCTTCTTAGCACTGCTTTTATAGTGTAAATAGGTTTGAGTATTTTGTGTATTCATTTTCATTGAATTCAAAGAAGACTTTAATTTCTTTCTTTATTTCTTCCTTGACCCAGGGGTGATTCAGTAGTTGACTATTCAGTTTTCATGAGATTGCATGCTTTCTGGAGGTGGTATTGTTGCTAAATTCTAACTTTATTTCATGGTGATCTGATAAGACACAGGTGGTTACTTCTTTTTTTTTGTATCTGTGGATGCTTACTTTGTTACAAAGTATGTGATCATTTTTTGAGAAGGTTCAGTGAGATATTGAGAAGAAGGTATATTCTTTTCTGATGTGGGTAGAATATTCTATAGATTTCTGTTAAGTCCATTTTATTCATCACGTCCATTAGTTCTCTTATTTCTCTGTTAGGTTTCTGTTTGTTTGACATATCCATTTGTGAGAGAGGAGTGTTGAAATCTCCAACTATTAGTGTGTGATGCATGATGTGTTCTTTGTGTTCTAGTAATGTTTTGTTTACATATGTGGGAGCTTTTATATTAGGTGCATAGATATTCAGGATTGAAACTTCATCTTTATGAATTTTTCCTGTTATGAGTATAAAGAGTCCTTCTCCATCTCATCTGATTGATTTTTTTAAATTAAATTCTGTTAGATATTAGTATAGGATACCCACTTGTTTCGTAGGTCAGATTGGAAAAACTTTTCCCAACCCTTTACTCTGAGGTAGTGTCTATCTTTGACGTTGAAGTGTGTTTCTTGTAAACTGCAGAATGTTGGGACCTGTTTTTGTATCCATTCTCTTAACCTTTGCCTTTTTATAGGTGAATTGAGTCCATTGATATTAATTGATATTTATGAACAGTAGTTGCTAACTGTGGTAATTTTTTTGGTGGTAGTTTTGTGTGTTTCCCTCCTTTGAATTGTGCTGATGGAGGGTTGTCAGATATCTGTGATATTTTCTGTGTTATTGGTTTCCTTGGGTTGTGGTTTTACTTCTGTTACTTTCTGTAAGGCTGAGTTAGTGGCTACATATTATTTAAATTTATTTTTGTCATGGAATATCTTGTTTTCTCTATCGATGGTGAAGGAAAGTTTTGCTGTGTACAGTAGTCAGGGCTTGCATCCATAGTCTCTTAGTGTCTGCAGCATATATTCAAGACCTTCTGGCTTTCATGGTTTCCATTGAGAAGTCAGGTGTAATTCTGATAGGTTTACCATTATATGTTATTTCACATTTTTCCTTTGCAGCTCTTAATATTCTTTCTTTATTCTGTATGTTTTTTTATTTTGATTATTATATGGTGAGGGGATTTTTTTCTTGATCTAGTCTATTTGGTGTTCTGTAAGGTTCTTGTACCTTCATACAAATATCCTTCTTTTGGTTGGGTAAGCTTTCTTCTGTAATTTTGTTGATTATAAATCTGGGCCTTTGAGATACAATTCTTTTTTTTCTTCTACCCCTATTATTCTTAGGTTTGGTTTTTTTTTTTATGGATTCCCAGATTTCCTGGATGTTTTGTGTTAAGAATTTGTTAGATTTGCTGTTTTCTTTGGTCAATGTGTTTATTTCCTTTATAGTATCTTCAGCACCTGAGATTCTTCTATCTCTTGTATTCTGTTGCTTATACTTGTCTCTGTAATACCTGTTCATTTACCCTAATTTTTCATATTCAGCCATCCCTCGGTTTGTACTTTCTTTATTAACTCCATTTCGGTCTTTAAGTCTTGAACTGTTTCCTTTACCTGTTTGATTGCTTTTTCCTGGTTTGCTTGGATATTTTTGAGGTATTTATTAATTTTTTCTAACTTTTTGTTTGCCTTCTCTTCCATTTCTTTAAGTGAGTTTTTCACTTCCTAATTAAGGGTCTCTATCATTTTCATAATGTTATGTTTAAAGTCAATTTCTTCTACCTTTTCTGGGTTAGGGTGTTCACGTCTTCCTGTTGAGTGTTCAATGGATTATGGTGTTATCATTTTGTTTTTCAGGTACTTGGAGGAATTCTTGCATTGGCGCCTGCCCATCTCTGACTTGGCAAGATGGGATGGGGTAAATAAGAAAATCAGTAGGCCAGGAGACTCCAGATGGATCTCCTCATTACAGGAACAGGGCCTCTTGCTGGGCCAAGAACCTTGCAGACAAATGTGCGGGCTTGGGGGTGGGCAGGGTTGTGTGTAACAGAGAAGTCCCTACATCAGGAGCATTCACCACTGGCTCCCCAGACCCTCAGCCCCAAAGCAGGCTGAGTTGGAGGATCGAAGGACCCTGAAGATAGACAGGAGTCCTTTGGGGCAAAATGGGATGGGGTAAATAAAGAAAGCCAGTAGCTGGGGAGACTACACACTGAAGGGGAAGAAACATTAAAGGAATTGTAGGGGCCCTATACTCTGTACCCAGAACCATCGGGCCAGTAGGCCACACACTCACTACTCCGGATGAATCTCTTCATTACAGGAGCAGGACTTCTTGCTGGGCCAAGGACCTCACAGACAAAAAGCTTGAAGACATCTTCTAGTCATAATGGGTGCCAAGTTCAAACATACATTCAGATAAATATTAACATATATATAATTAAAATACATGAATAATTTAAAGAGACTTTCTGTTTTGGCATACTTTCATTTTAATTAATATTGAATTCTATTCCATGATTTTTACACATTTAATGGAGTATCCATTGATCAACATCTCTATTTTGGTGCCAATACCAAGCAGTTTTCATTACTGTAGCTCTGTAATAGAGTTTGAAGTCAGGGATGGTAATGGCTCCGGAAGTACTTTTATTGTATAGGATTGTTTTGACTGTCCTAAGTTTTTTTGCATATAAAGTTGATTATTGTTCTCTCAAGATCTTGGTGTTGTCATAAAAACAAAGATGTTGACCAATGGAATCGAATCAAAGATCCAGATATTAATCCACGAACCTATGAACACCTGATTTTTGACAAAGGAGCTAAAATTATACAATGGAAGAAAGAAAGCATCTAACAAATGGTGCTGGCATAACTGGATGTCAACCTGTAGAAAAAGGAAAATAGATCCATATCTATCATCATGCACAAAACTCAATATTGATCTGACCACATTGAACGTGATAGAAGAGAAAGTGGGAAGTAGTCTACAAGACATAGGCACAGGAGACCACTTCCTAGAAAGAACCTCAGTAGCACAGACAATAAGAGCAACAATGAATAAATGAGACCTCCTGAAGCTGAGAAGCTTCTGTAAAGCAAAGATCACTGTCATTAAGACAAAAGGGCAACCTACTGACTGGGAGAAAATCTTCACCAATCCCACATCGGACAAAGGTCTGATCTCCAAAATATATGAAGAAGTCAAGAAACTAAACACTAAAATTCTAATTAATCCTATTAAAAAAATGGGGTACTGAACTGAACAGAGAATTCTCAACAGAAAATTCAAATGGACAAAAGACACTTAAGGTCATGCTCAACCTTCTTAGCGATCAGGGAAATGCAATTAAAAACAACTTTGAGATGCCATCTTACACCTGTCAGAATATATAAAATAAAAAAAAAAACAATGATAGCCTATGCTGAAGAGGATGTGGAAAGAGGGGAACACTCATCCATTGTTGGTGGGAATGCAAACTTGTGCAGCCACTTTGGAAATCTGTGTGGCGGTTTCTCTGGAAACTGGGAGTCAACCTACCTCAGGACCCAGCAATTCCACTCTTGGGAATATACCCAAGAGATTCTCAATCATACTACAAAAGCATTTGTTCAACTATGTTCATAGCAGCACTATTTGTAATAGCCAGAACCTGGAAACAACTTAGGTACCCCTCAAAAGAAGAGTGGTTAAAGAAGGTGTGGAACATATACACATAAGAGTTTTACTCAGCGGTTAAAAACAGGGACATCTTGAATTTTGCATGCAAATAGATGGAAAGACAAAATGTTTTACTGAGTGAGATAACACAGACCCAAAAAGAGGAATATGTTATGTACTCACTCATAAGTGAATTCTAGCCATAAATAAAGGACTTTGAGCCTATAATTCGTGATCCTAGAGAAGCTAAATAAGAAGGTGAACCCAAAAGAAAATCATTTAGTTATCCTCCTGGATTTTGGAAGTAGACAAGAAATCCAGGCAAAAGTTGAGTGTACCGGGGGTAGGGACGGGGGCTAAGTGGGTAGAGAGAAGGGAGAAGGGGAGGATTGGAGAGAGCTGGGGGAATGGCATGGGTGGGATGGAGGAAGAATGGATATGGGAGTAGGAAAGTAAATATTTTAATTAAGGGATCCGCTTTAGGGTTGGCAAGAGACTTGACTCTAGAGGGGTTCCCAGGTACTAGGGGATGTCCCCAGTTTGTTCCTTGGGCAGCAGAGAAGAAGGTGCCTGAATTGGTATTGTCCCATAGCCACACTGATGAATATCTTGCATAACACCAATAGAACCTTCATCTGGTGATGGTTGGAGATAGAGACAGAGACCCACATTGGAGCATTGGACTGAGCTCCAAGGTCCAAATGAGGAGCAGAAGAAGGGAGAACATAAGCAAGGAAGTCAGAACCGCGAGGGGTACGTTCACCCACTGAGACGGTGGGACTGATCTAATGGGAGCTCACCAAGGCCAGCTGGACTGGAACTGATGGAGCATGTGATCAAATCGGACTCTCTGAATGAAGGCTGACTGAGAAGTCAAGGACAATGGCACTGGGTTTTGATTCTACTGCATGGACTGGCTTTGTCAGAGCCTGGTTTGTTTGGATGCTCACCGCCCTAGACCTAGATGGAATGGGGTGGACCTTGAACTTCCCATGGTGCAGGGAACTCTGACTGCTCTTAGGAATGGAGAAGGATGGGGGAAGGGGGAGGTAAAAGGGAGGTAGGGAAGAAGTGGAAATTTTAAATAAATAAATTAATCTAAAAAATGGAGTATCCATTAATGTTTCACATTACATTTTTTAAACCATTATGAATTACTTAAAATGATTTTTTTTCTCTCAGTGATAGATTTTATCTGTATTTTCAAATGAAACCTGAGTTTTCAAAACCTTGGAGTGGTATTTTAAATGTATTCTAGTTTTCTTTTTTTTTACTTATGTATTTATTTATAAAAATTTTCACTTTCACCCCTCCTCCCAATGCCCTCCCATTCCCCCCACTCCCTCTCCTCCTCCCTCTCCAGTCCTAAGAGCAGTCAGGATTTCCTGCCCTGTGGGAAGTTCAAGGTCCTTCCCCCTCCCTCCAAGTCTAGGAAGGTGAGCATCCAGTCAGACTAGGATCCCAAAAAGCCAGTACATGCAGAAGAAACAAGTCCCAGTGCCATTGTCAATGGCTTCTCAGTCAGCCCCCATATCACTCACATTCAGAGAATCCGGTTTGATCACATGCTTGTTCAGACCCAGTCCAGCTGGCCTTGGTGAGCTCTCATTGGATCAGGCCCCATGTATGTGTGGGTGAACGCACTCCTCGTGGTTCTGACATCCTTTTTCATGTTCTCCCTCCTTCTGCTCCTCATTTGGACCTTGGGGGCTCAGTCCACTGCTCCAATGTGGGTCTCCGTCTCTATCTCCATCCATCGTTGGATGAGGGTTCCCTCTGATCCGGCCTTCCTTGCTCACGTTCTCCCTCCATCTGCTTCTCATTTGGACTTAGGTAGTAAAGTCCAGTGTTACAATGTGTGTCTCTGTCTCTATCTCCATCCATCGCCAGATGGAGGTTCTATGGTGATATGCAAAATATTCATCAGTATGGTTATGGTCCAAGGGCAGTTCAGGCTGCCCAGGGAACAATCTGAGGACCTCTCCTTGGGCCTGGGAACCCCTCCAGAATCAAATCTCATGCAAACCCTAAAATGGCTCCCTTAGTTGATATATATACCTCCCTGCTCCCATAACCATCCTTCCTCCCTCCCCCATCCCATTCCCCCAAGCTATACCCAATCCTCCCCCTCTCTCTTCTCTCTAGGCCTTTCCCCTTACTTCCACTCCTCCATCCCCTGTGCAGCCAAGTTTGCCTGGCAATCTTGTCTACTTCCAATATCCAGGAGGATAACTATATGATTTTCTTCAGGTTCACCTTCTTATTTAGCTTCTCTAGGATCACGAATTATAGGCTCAAAGACCTTTAATTAAGGCTAGAATCCACTTATGAGCGAGTAAATACCATATTCCTTTTTTTGACTCCCAGTTTCCTGAGAAAACGCCACACTGATTTCCACAGTGGCTGCACAAGTTTGCATTCCCACCAACAATTGATGAGTGTTCCCCTCACTCCACATCCTCTCCAGCATAGGCTATCATTGGTGTTTTTGAGTTTAGCTTTTCAGACAGGTGTAAGGTGGTATCTCAAAGTTGTTTTGATTTGCATTTCCCTCATCACTAAGGAGGTTGAACATGACCTTAAGTGTCTTTTGGCCATTCGAAGTTCATCTGTTGTGAATTCTCTGTTCAGATCAGTACCCCATTTTTAATTGGGTTAATTAGAGTTTTAGTGTCTAGTTTCTTGAGTTCTTTGTTTATTTTGGAGATCAGATATTTGTCTGATGAAGGGTTGGTAAAGATCTTCTCCCAGTCAGAAGGTAGCCTTTTTGTTTGACTGACAGTGTCCTTTGCTTTACAGAAGCTTCTCAGTTTCAATAGGTCCCATTTATTCATTGATTCTCTTATTGCCTGTGCTACTGGGGTTCTATTTAGGAAGTGGTCTCCTGTGCCTATGTCTTGTAGACTACTTCACACTTTCTCTTCTATCAGGTTCAAAGTGGTCAGATTAATGTTGACGTCTTTAATCCATTTGGACTTGAGTTTTGTGCATGGTTATAGATATGGCTCTATTTTCATTCTTCTACAGGTTGACATCCAATTATGCCAGTACCATTTGTTAAAGATGCTTTCCTTCTTCCATTATATACCTTTAGCCCTCTTGTCGAAAATCAGGTGTTCATAGGTTTGTGGGTTAGTATCCGGGTCTTCTATTCGATTCCATAGGTCGACTTCTCTGTTCTTATGACAATACCAAGCTGTTTTCAATACTGTAGCTCTGTAATAGAGATTGAAATCAGGGATGGTAATGCCTCCAGAAGTTCCTTTCTTCAAAGACTTAAAGTTCTTGTCATATAGGTCTTTCACTTCCTCGGTTAGAGTTACCCCAAGATATTTTATGCTTTTTGTGGCTATCGTGAAAGGTGATGTTTCTCTGATTTCCCTCTCTGCTTTTTCATCCTTTGTGTATAGGAGGGCAACTGATTTTTTGGAGTTGATCTTGTATCCTGTCACATTACTAAAGGTGTT
Source organism: Myodes glareolus (assembly GCF_982192425.1). NCBI lineage: Eukaryota > Metazoa > Chordata > Mammalia > Rodentia > Cricetidae > Myodes > Myodes glareolus. The sequence goes on along the minus strand of NC_142053.1, from coordinate 65,931,132 downwards.
TATCAGCTGTAGGAGTTCTTTGGTAGAGTTTTTGCAGTTGCTTATGTACACTATCATAGCATCTGCAAATAACGAAAGTTTAATTCATCCTTTCCAATTCTAATCCCCTTGATCCCCTTATGTTACCTTATTGCTATTGCTAGAACTACATATTGAAGATGTATGGAGAGAGTGGATAGTCTCTTCATGTTCCTGATTTTAGTGGAATGTCTTTGAGTTTCTTTCCATTCAATTTGATGTTAGCTGTCAGCTTGCTGTGAATAGCTTTTATTATATTTAGGTATGATCCTTGTATCCCCAATTGCTCCAACACCTTTATCATAAAGGGGTGTTGAATTTGTCAAATGCTTTTTCAGCATGCAATGAAATGATCATATGGTTTTTTTCTTTAAGTTTATTCATATGATGGATTACATTGATAGATTTGTGATAGTTGAAGCAGCCCTGCATTTCTGGAATAAAAGAGTTTGGATAAAGCCTACTTGATCGTAATGGATAATTTTTCTATTGTACTCTTGGATTCGGTTTACCAGTAGATTGTGTTTGGTTCCCTTCTTTGAGTATTGCTTGTGAAGGGTCGCTAGATGTCTAAGTTATTTTACGCAGTATTGGCAATGTTGGATTCCTCGGGTTGAGATTTTCCTTCTATTACTTTCTGTAAGGCGGGATTTGTGGCTACATATTGTTTAAATTTGTTTTTATCCTGAAATATTTTGCTTTTTCCGTTGATAGTGAATGATAGCTTGGCTGGGTATAGTAGTCTGGGCTTGCATCCATGGTCTCTTAGTTTCTGCAGTACCTCTATCCAGGACCTTCTGGCTTTCATGGTTTCCATAGAGAAGTCCGGTGTAAGTCTGATAGATTTACCTTTATAAGTTACTTGACATTTTTCCTTTGCACCTCTTAATATTCTTTCTTTAATCTGAATATTTTGTGTTTTGATTATTTTATGGTGAGGGGATTTTTTTTTATCTAGTCTATTCGGTATTCTGTATGCTTCTTGCACCTTCATGGGGTATTGTTCTTTAGATTGGGGGAGTTTTCTTCTATAATTTTGTTGAATATATTTTTTGGGCCTTTGATCTGCAATTCTTCTCCTTCTTCTATCCCTATTATTCTTAAATTTGTTTTTTTTATTGTATCCCACATTTCCTGAATGTTTTGTGATGAGAATTTGTTGGATCTGCTGTTTTCTTTGGTCAGAGTGTTTATTTTCTCTATGGTGTCTTCAGAGTCTGAGATTTGTTCTTCTATCTCTTGTATTCTATTGTTTATGCTTGTTTCTGAAGTCTCTGTTCTTTTACCTAAATTTTGAATAGCCAGCAGGCACTCAGTTTGTGTTTTCTTCATTGTTTCCATTTCAGTTTTCAAATCTTGAACTGTTTCCATTACCTGTTTGATTGTTTTTTCTTGGTTTTCCAGGGTTTCATTTACGGATTTACTCATTTCTTCAAACTTTTTGCTATATGTCTCTTCCATTTCTTTACCCATTTCTTCAATCTTTTTGCTATACTTCTTTTCCATTTTTTTTACGGCAGATTTTCACCTCCTGTTTAAGTTCCTCTATTATTTTCAGAAAGTTCTGCTTAAGGTCGATTTCTTCTATTTCTTCAGGAGTAGGGTTTTCAATTCTTCTAGGTTCATGATCCCTGGATTCTTGTGATGTCATGGTGCCTTTTAGGTTGTTGGAGGAATTCTTGCATTGGCACCTGCCCATCTCTTTCTCTCTGGATGGGACTCCTCAGAATTCTCTGGACAGAACTCCTCAGCACTGAAATAGGGTCAGCTGGTATTCCAAGGACACAGGAGACAAAAGGGCAACAGTGGGGGCAGGGAAGATTCTAGCAGAACATTGAAGATCCTGCTTCAGAAACTGGGGGGGGGGGGCTGTGCTCTCTTCTGGGACAGTCTGCCCTGGATAGAACACACTCACCTCTGTATAGAACTCCTCAGCACTGAAATAGTCACCGCTGGTATTCCAAGGACACAGGAGACAAAAGGGTGACAGTGGGGGCAGGGAAGTTTCCAGCAACCCCAAAGATCCTGCTGCAGAATCTGGGGTCGGTGGCTTTGCTCTCTTCCGGTACAGTCCACCCCAGCTAGCACACACTCACCTCTGGTTAGAACTCCTCAGCACTGAAATAGGGACAGTTGGTATTCCAAGGACACAGGAGACAAAAGGGCGACAGTGGGGGCAGGGAAGATTCCAGCAGAAGACCTAAGATCCTGCCACAGAAACTTGGGGGGGTGGGCGCTGTGCTGTCTTCCAGGACAGTCCACTCCGGCTAGCACACACTCACCTCTGGTTAGAACTCCTCAGCACTGAAATAGCTAGTTTTCTTTTTTTTTTTTTGCTTCTTTTCTTTATCTGCCTTCATGACACTATATATTTATTTGTTTACTTATTGTTTCTTCAAACTTCAGAACTCAGTTCAGAATCATACTTGCTTAGGCAGTCAGAAGGAACAGACGTTCAGTCTATCTCATGTCTTTTTTGTTAAAAAAAGCTTGAAACTTAAAGTCATTTCAGGGCTATATCCTTTTTATGGCAGGACATACCCTATGCATGAACAGTTTTTCCAGTGATTCTGAAAATTTAGAGAAAGTATCTTCTCAGAAGACAAAAATAATCTATTCATAATTTTTACGTTTCTTGAGTCAAAACATCTCTCAGTGCTTCCAAGTTACCCTAATGTCATTTATGGTTGAAGACAATTTGGGATACACAGAAACATTATTTTTAGGTCAAGATGTTTTTGGGATAAGGATTTTCCTTGATGTTTGTTTTTGTTTAAATTAAGGATGGTTCAGGACCTTGCTGCCAAGAGAGCTTTCCTCTGACTTGGGGATAAAAATGCTTTCCATTTCTAGTTCACGCTAAGACAAATGGAACAATTCTGTGTTGTCCAAGGGACTCATGTTTGAATTCTAAACAGAGGAAGCTAAAATGACTGAAAGACACTTAAGCAAATTTTCAACATCCTTTGTGAGCAGAGAAAGGAAAATCAAAACAACTCTGAGATTCCTTCTTACTCCTGTAAAAATAGTCAAGATCAAAAACACTGATGACAACTTGCTCTGAAGAGGATGTGGAGAAAAGGGGATACTCCTGCATGACTGATTGGAGTGTAAGCTGGTACAGCCCCTTTGGATATCAGTGTGGTGATTTCTCAGAAAATTAGGAAACAACCCAGAAATACCACTTTTGAATATATATCCAAAGGATGCTTCATTGTGTCATACGGACATTTGCTCAACTATGTTCATAGCATCATTGTTTGTCAAAGCCAGAACCTGGAAACAATCTGAATGCCCCTTAACCAAAGAATGAATAAGAAAGATGTATTACATTTACACAATGGCACACTACAAAGCAGAAAAAAAATAATGACATTTTGAAAATTTCAGGCAAATGGATAGAGCTAGAAAACATCATTTGGGTGAGGTATCCCAAACACAGAACAACAATTATCATATGAACTCCCTCATAAAGCAAAGAAAACCAGCCTACAAATCACAATCTCAGAGAACCTAAACAACAATGAGGACCTTAAGAGGATATACATGGATCTAATCTACATGATAAATAGAAAAAAAAAAGTCTGCTGAGTAAATTAGAAGCACGGGGACCTTGGGAGATGGTTAAATGGGAGGGGAGAGGCAGGGAGGAGAATAGAGAAAAATGTAGAGCTCAATAAAAATCAGTTTAAAAAAGAGGCTCAGGTTTGTTCTGAGAATAATTACTTATCTGGCATTCACTTCTGCTGCTGGATTTGGAGTTAATATTCCTTAATTAAATGACAATGGAACAGACTTCAGATTCTCAGCTTTTATGTTAATTCTTTACTTCTGTATTGGATTGTCTTACTTTCATATAGAATACTTCCTAAGTTTACTTGATTTAACTTGTAAATCTGGGGTTTATATTTTTCACTTAATGAAAAGGAGGGATAATAAATGCAGAAAGGCTGAATTGAAGATATTCTTAAGAAATGTTTGATAGAACTCCTGCAAGTAGCTGCAGGAAATGAAAAGCTTCTCAGAAGGAAAAGTACATTATTTCTTTAGGTTGTTAACTATTATGCCCCTCTCTTTTTATATGTCCTCAAGTGAATGAGGGAGGTGGGACTAGTCAAGACATTGAGACTCCAAACTGAATTCTCTTTTTAAAGGAGAATACAATAGTATTAAATATTTTCAGTACGTTGAAATACCCATTATGCACCCAGTGTTAGAGGCAGGTCTTAGAACCTGTTTTTTTTTTTTCTGATCTATAGGAAATATGTTTGACTTTAGTGTGCCTCAACAAAGCCCAGAATGCTCCATACTTTTATGCAGTAATTTAAATCCTGGAAGGAATTCCCTTTGAAGTGTTACCTGGCTAACTGTAAGTAGGTTCCAACTGCATAAGGGAAGGGTTCTGCAAGGTGTCCTAAGTTGGCTGTTATCTGATTAGAGAAAAAAAATAGGAAATTAGAAAATGTTTCTCAAGGCTACTATGCTTCTTTAAACACCTGTCATTTAACACCATATTTCTCACATAATGATCTGGGGCTCTAAGAAAGAGTTATGTAATACTCTGCTATTTTTAATTCAGTAGAAAAATATTTAAAGCTGTAACAGGACCCTTTAAACTCAGTGATAGACTAGTTCCCTGTCTTGTTTATAAGAAAAGAAAATGAAAGATAGATTGTCTCTGTGGCTAACATTTTTTTATCATTCTTATAAGAAAAAATACAAAAATAAGATGGGTGGATTATGGAAGCCTGATTTGGTCAGTGTTAAGGATTAAAATAAGATGTGGATTTCTTTTTTTAGACTTCTTTTGATGAATGCATGTTTTAGGAGATGTCAAAATATCATATATATATATATACATATATATATGAGGATATATATATACATATATATGTGTGTATATATATATATATATATCCTCATCCTCTTGTTGTTTTCCTATCAATTTATATATTCTTACTTAAAAAGAACCTGGCTAAAACTCAGGAAACAAGGCTTTAATAATAAGCAAATCTTTCACATTTACATGATGTATGAATATTCCTGTCTCCAAGATTATTTGCAAAAGAAATTACTGGGAAAACTCTCCAATGGGCATACTTCCAATGGGAGTTGTACAGAAAGTAGGCACTTTTGTTAGTTTTCAGCTATGGTGGGGAAAGTTTTCAGTGATCTTTAAGATAACCATGCTCTTGTACATTATCCCTTATCTGTATGCTTGTTAATAGCCACAGTAAACTCACTGGTTTGATAAGACATATATATAGAGAACTTTGTTAACTTTACACAAAACAGCCACATAATAAATATAATAATATTATATTTGAATTGAAGTAGAAGGTCTACTATTTAATTAAATAAATTTTGACATGAATTTCCGAAATCTTATAGGTTGTAGTTGATAATTATTGCATAATTATTTGATTAATAAATTATGAATATGTGTCTCAAAGTATATATATACTATAAAACACACACATACAAATACAAAATCATTTTTTACTGTTACTTATTAATAGCTTAGTATTGTTGTTGCCTGAATTCCATCTGTCTTTAGAGCCAGCTAGACATGCTGAGATATTACAGAGGCTTTGAAGGAAACTTTTTAACAATCATGCTTGGATCTGAGTGTGAAGGTCAATTTACATACAGAGATCCAGATAATAGTATAGTAGAACGTCATGTGGCAATATTCCAAATTTTTTTGTTCACAAAAGTCAGAGCTGGGTAGAATGCTTTAAGCCAGTAAGTGCAACATTAGAAATGCTGATATTGCAGGATTACTGTAAGTTTGAGCCAAGTCTGATATATATATATATATATATATATATATATATATATATATATATATAGTGAGTTCTAAACAAGCTAGTGCATCAGTTATACCTAAGATGAAAAATATTATTGTATCATCCAAAGAACTGGAAAAAATATCTGAAAAGGGTATCTAATAAATATGGGGAGAACACACAAACTGACAGACAAACAGACACACACATATACACACACACATTCAAAATCTGTTCCAGCTGTAAGATTTATTACAATGCTAGGGTAATAAACACAGCAGACTTTGGTCATTGCAGCACTTTCCACAATAGTCAATAACTGGAAAATATAAATTTCAATCAATTGAAGAATGAATGAATATAAGTAGAATGTATGCATAGTTTAATGCTATTTATCTTTAAGAAGAATCTAATTCTACAATTGTAGCATCCTGAAATACACAGATCAGGCCCCTGTTTTGAGTTCTTAGTCTGAGAAATAAAAAAATTGAGGAGTAGAATCAAATGGAAGTACAAACATAATTTTTGCTAGGACTTAAAGGAGAAACTGAATGAAAGGCAAGCTAAAAACTTCAGCAGCTATGTAGAAGAGGTAAGTGGGGGGAAAACATGCAATTTCCATGGGTATGAAGGTCAAGTATATGGTTGACATGGTGGTAGGGTGGGTAATTTAGAGATATTAAGAAACTAACATATTAGTGGGGAAAACACAAAATGTTAAGGAAGGCATGCAAATACAAGTGATAGAGAAAATAAAAAAAAATAAGTCATTCTAAATTGGGCAGTCTTAGAACCCTATTTGATTTCTGGTTTGGGGGCAGGGTTTCTGAGGAAGAAAATTGCAGAATATCATTGAAATATTGCTTCCTACATCTTAGCATGGCTTAAGATGAGTCCACCTTCCCAGAGATGATTTGTTGACTACCATGGTTGAATGAGCCCATCTGAAATATGAGGTCTCTACTAAATCCAATGAACAAAATCTTTATATGGAAAGTTTTTCTTTTCTACTGAAACATGGGTGGGATTTGTTGTCACAAGTTTAAATGAAACAAAAAAGATAAGTACCACATGCTCTCATTCACATGTAAAACACAAGATGCAGTATATTTTATAGAATCAGAGAATAAACAAGTGAATACTAAAAGTTTTGAAGAATAGCTGTGGGCTGGGTTTTGAAAAGTTATTACATGGCAATAAATCATATTTAAAAGAAAGAAATTCTCAACTATTGCACAATAGGGTAATTATAGAAAAACAACCATGCACATATTATATTTAAAAAGTAATTTTAAGGATTTATCCCAAAGAAATGATAAATGTATTACAGAGAGTCTATATTACCATGCTACAGAATATATTAAATGTATACATCTGTTAAAACATGATTTTTACCCAACCAATAAATGTTTTTTTTCTTAATTTTATATACCTATTAATAACTTCAAATACCTTACTAAAATCATGTAGTGACAATTTAAAAAAATATTTAAAATTTTTCATTTTATTGATAGAAGTTTCTGTCCTGCCTTGACCTGCAGCTATTTAGTTTCTATAAAACACAGAAAGGCTTATAATAACTATGAACTGTTTGACCTATTAGATCAGGTTTATTATTAATTAGCTCTTATACCTTAAATTAAGCCATAATTCTGGTGTCTGTTATCCATGCAGCTTGTTACTTTTTAATCACTGAGACATTCTCATTTTTCTTCTTCTGTGTCTATTTCATGACGGCAGACTGAGCCTTTTCTTCTCCCATAAATTTCTGAGTCTGTTCATACCACCTATACATCCTGCCTTGCTACTAACCAACCAGAGTTTTATTAAACCAACAAAAGTAACAAATCTTTACAGGGTACAAGAGCTTTATTACACTGTACCTCTTTTTTCATTTTAAATGTATGTATTTCTTCATGGCTATTGTATATACATTTTCTAATTAAAAGTGTTCAAGTCATTATTATTTGATGATGTATATAGACTCTCACAGCTTTTTCATTGATTGATTGATTGCTTTGCTTGGGGGAAACTTGTATGTCCTGGAATATATGGGACTCTAGAATACAACTTATGGAGTTGGCTCATACCTTCCAGCATGCAAGATCAAATAAAGAATGCAGATTGGATGGTAAGGTTGGCAGAAAGCACCATTACATTATGAGCCAATTTGCTAGAACAATTTTTTTCTTAAATAATCTAAAAATAGATATTTTGAATTATTATTTAACAAATAATTTGAATAACCACTGAAAATGTCTGGTATTTAAAATAATATTTATACTTAATGATGAAATATTTTTGTTAAATGTGCCATTAAGTAATTTTTTATCAATTATCATTTAACCACCTATAAAAATAAAGAGAATAATGACTTTTTGCATAGTATAAACTTGTTGGAAGTCTGTTAAATGGTAGTATATAATTTAGAGGTTTTATAATAGCATAAGCTTACACTTTTACAATATAGAATATTTATCTTTGCTAATAGGTGGCTAAGATATGAATATCTTCACACATTTTTCAATTTATTTTGCTATCAGTTATGCTTCATTAAAAAGTCACTTTTATACTTATTTCTTGCTTAAATTATGCCTAAAATGTAATTGTTTAATGTGACAGTTCTCAAAATATTGTACCATAATATTTTTTATCTATTAGTTTTTTAAAAAAATTGGTTTCATGGTGTAGCTTTCCTGAAACTTGCTTTGCTGTGGAAACTTGCCTCAAACTCAGAGAGTCACCTGACTCTATGTCTCTTATTGCTGGGACTAAAGGTATACACTAAATAGGTCAAGCATTTTCATAAACTGGTACTTGTAGATTCATAATCTACCTAAAGAAATGTGCAAAGCAAATACTCTTCATAAACATATAACACTATAGTAACATTTTTCATTGTGATGTTTGTTTCTAAAAAAAATTGCTGCTGGAACTAAAATCAAAGAAGTGTCAAAAATATTTTCAAAGACAAAGATTTTAGTGTCATCAAATCACAAAAATTGCTAATTCTTTTTTTATTTTTGTAAAGTATCAAAATATTGAAATTAATTAATTTCAACATTGCAAAACACATTCTTTTACTAAAATTTAAAATAAGAATGATGAAGTAAATGTCTTTTTGATGAAATTTCAAGAATACCTAAATGTTTTTTGCTTAATGAAAAGCAAGCATGGGAGTCATGAGAAATTGTTATTTATCTGGCTTAAGGATTATAATGAAATGACCTTACCTATCATAGAATATTCTTTTTACTTGAAAAATTACTAACTGACAAATTTTGATTAAAAATACCTGTATATTTGTCAGATATTTAGTCTTGATTCAACCCGGTTTGTATTAATGAAGTGTTTTATTTTGACAATGATACATTGTAAACATGTATCTGAAAATGTACCTGGAAGACTGAACAATTTATGAGATATTTTTCATGAGAAGAGTGATATTACTAGCAAATATGTATTTTTCAAATTAGAAAGTAAGTTTGATTTGCTTCCTAATGTATTTCAAGTGTCTGATGGTCAGGGTTATATAATATTCTTAGACAGAAAATCATTCAAAATATAAACTGGACAAAAGGCTTTTAACATAATAAAATGAAAATTCACCTGACACTGTTAAAAGTTATGTATATCCAATAATAATTGCTATAAAAGACATTAATATGATAGTAATATGTTTTAGTCTGTAAATTAGTTCAACTCCTTATGCAAAAAATGAGGACAAATGCTTAATGGCGATAGAATTTTATTTTAAAAAAGAGATTTCAAATTATACTAATAATGTCTTTAAAACTTATTGAAGTTTTGTAACTCAGTGGACTCAATTAATTAGATCTTGCATTAAATATTGTAAATTCTTCATATACTGTTGTGATAATTAGGTCATTTCCATATTATCATGTAGCTTCCTTTGTAAACACAATAACTCAGCTAATGATTTATGAAATTTAACTTAATCATATATTTTATATTTTTGGTAGAATTGAAGAGCTTGTAGTATAAGTTAAAATATTGTTTCTGAAGTTTGTGTGCTGGTTGCTTTGTGTCAACTTGACACAAGTCTTGGCATATCTAGAAAGAAAGAATCTGATTTGAGAAAATGCACACATAAGATTTACTTGTAGGTAATTTGAGGGACATTTTCATTATTGTAATTTTGTAGGTGGACCAAGACCATGTGAAATTGTGCCACTCTTGGACTGGAGATGATAAAAGAAAGCAAGTTGGGCAAGCCACAAGAAGCAAATGAGTAAGCACCACTCTGTGTCCTCTTTAGTAGCCATTGTGGAATATTGATTTGTACACAATGAACATGTCTCACAGAGATTTGTTTAATAAAAAGCTGAATGGTCAATTGCTAGACAGGATTTCTGGTCAGAGAAAACTCTGGGAAGAAGAAAGAAAACTTGTAGCAAGAAGCAATGAGAAACAGAGCAATCAGAATTTGCAGTATATCGATGAGTCTAACAAACCTGGGGTAAACATTTTAATTAATAGAAATGCAGTAATTTCAGTTATAAAAGCTAGATAAAAACAAGTCTAAGCTACCACCCAAGTTAACATAATTAATGCAAAATCTCCCCGTGCGTATTAGGGAGCTGGAAAGTGGAAAAGAAAAGTCTGACCAACATTCATCCACATGTATCCACATAAGACAAGAAAAAGCTTTTAAAAAGATTTTAAACTCTCTAAAGCAGAGCCAAATGTAGCTTCCTAGTATCAAATTTCTCAAGCTAGCAATGCTAAAGAGACATCTCTCCTGGAAGCTGCCTGCATACTTGAGCTGCCAATGCACCTTAATTTAAGCTGCATAGTGGGTGTAAGATTTTGCTTATACAGACAGAAAAAGGTTATAAATATCCAAAATAACAGATTCATATAAAAATATAAATACATTATAGTATGTTTTTAAATGTCCATAGGCTTAAAGATAGATATAGACATTCACAGAAAAAAATAGTTTTGAGTAATTAATAATAAATCTGTGTACAGAACAGAAATATATAGGAAGTCTAGATACAATATTGTGTTTTCTTCACTTTCAATTTTTTTAAATTGCTAATGTACAAAAACAGTAGCTCCTGAGAGATGTTGGATAATGGAGACTGCTAAATTAAATGAACTATATATTTTTAAATTTTTTTAACTTAAATATGGAAGTTGGGCAAAGTGTTGCATTCAGGGAGATGTTATGATTTGTTTCAACAGGAAATAAACAGCTGTGGATCCCTTCCATATTAATATAGAAGATTTAACTAAGTGAGACCTCTTGAATATCTTTGCTTCAGACATGGGGGAGAAAAAAAAAAAGCTACAGGACAAGTGATTACAATGTGTAATCTGATCTCTTGACATGGGATCAGCTCTAAGATGAGAGGAAACATAATAAATCTTGCTGACTATAGACTTCATGATTTTTTATTAAATGTTATATATTCTTATGAATGGATAAAGATTTGTATTACAGTTTGTTGATATAGTCCAAATGGACTTATACAGGTGACAGATGCCTTTTATTGTTCAAATATAGAACAAAATAATCTTTAGCTGACTTTGCAAATCCCACAGTCCATACTTGTGTTAATGCAGGTATGTATGTTACCTATGAAAGTTTGTATATCTTTAGAGAAAGGGGACAAAACACCAATGAGAATAGGTGGTCCAGGTAATCCAGTATCTTAGCATGCCTTTGTTGCAATTTACTCAGGGTTTTTCATCAAGAACAGCTTCAAGACTGCTGACTGAGATTATATTTCTCACAGAGTACACAAGCAAGGTAATCAGACCATCCCTGCACTTTTCAATTGTACAGAGAATAGACAAAAAAATAATACAGTTAAATCTCCCTGGACTAGACCACTATACCAAATTACTCACCAGCAACCATAGACAACAAGTAACAGTCTATACATCGCGACACTCACATTCCCAACATGGATGATTTTTGATTATTTGATGAGTTATAGATGTTAGCCATCATTTAGGATGATTTGTTGTAAGCTATTGGTCATGGTGAGGAAAAAATAAGCTAAATAACCAAGTTTTATTCAAGGATCTCTTTCTCAAATAAAAAAGGGGAATATAGTATACAAATGAGATAAAAGGGTAAATGAGTCTACTTTTAATTAATTACTACTCTCAATTATTTTATATTGTTATGGATTTTTGTATATTGATAAAAATTTAAGGTTACTGTGTTTTGTTAAGCATTACCTCTCCAATGTTTTATTGTCAGTGAAAATTGGAGTAATAATTCCAAATTACCACTTTATAGAAAGTATGAAGTTGATTATAGCATTTATATTTCAATAGGGATGATCTACAGCTGCCTAAGCAATCTTAAAAGAAATTTGCAGAATTTGCAATGTCTAATTTCAACACTTTACAATTTCACTGGAGTGTTAATTATACATTGTGTGTATTTTCAGAGCACATTTAACTGCACATGAAAAACTTGAACCTTTCCTATGTAAATTTTACAATAACTAAAAACAACAAATTACAATGTCCTTCTAAAAGACTACATTAAGAGAAAACAAGAGGATTTTTAGCTGTTTAAAAATGAGAAGTTGAGTACACATGTCTCAGGTGTGGTTTTATTTTTCTGTCTTTTTTAGTAGCCAATGATGATGGAATATTCTGTGTCAGCTTGTTTAAATAAAAACAGCTTATAATTTCTTCTCTCTGTACATCCAATTTTAAATTGGCCAAAAGAAGAAATTGCACAAGATGTGGAGAGTTGAAGTTGAACAGCATTAAAGTCTCTGAAGTTTCCATAGTGAGATGTGGTGATGAACACATAGAGAATTGCCCAGTCATTCATTTTTTTCTCATGCTACCTGTTTTTTCTCTAGCACAGGGTTTCTCAACCTGTGTGTCACAACTCCTTTGTCAAACCTTTAAATATAAAAATATTTACATTATGATTCATAACAATAGTAAAATTACAGTTGTGAAGTAGCAACAAAAATAATTTTAGGGTTGGAGGCCATCCCAACTTGAGGAGCTGAAGGTTTAGAGTCTTTGCTCCAATTCTTTTTCAAAACTGATGATCCTTTTGGTAAATAAAAACTAGGCTCAATGTCAGCCAAGGTACAATCCCACAGAGGACTTCACTGTACCTTCTATCCTTTTTGGCACCCCCATTGGTAATGCTGGAGGTATCCTCAGGTTGTGCACTTGGCTACTTGCTTTCTGTCCTAGCAACTTCTTTTCAGACTTTCACTTTGCCAATCCCTTACCAGCTAGGACAAGTCTAATTGCTATCATAAGACTCCTATCTACATTGTTTACAGCAATTCCAATTTCCTAACTGAATTCTAGCTTAGGATAGAACAACTCCATCACTAGGTCACTTAGTAAGAGAAAAGTTAATGAAAACTCAATAAGTTAGTTATATGAGGTAGAAGAATAACATACAGCCCCATGATATCAAAACTAGAGTCATTGTCATCAAAGAGATGACATTAAATTTCAGTTTATTGTTTTTTATTGACTTTTACTGAGCTCTACATTTGTTTTTCTCCCCTCCCAGCCTCTTCCCTACCCTTAAAGCCCATGCTCCCAATTTACTGAGAAGATGCTGTCTTTTTCATCTTTCTTTGTAGATTATTTCTATGTATGTCTCTCTTAGGGTCTCAACTTCATATGGAAAAGATAAAAACCCAGGATAATCACAACAATCATGTACAATAAAAGAACATCTGGAGGTATCATAATCTCTGACTTCAAACTCTACTACAGAGCTACAGAACTGAAAACAGCCTGGTATTGGTCTGAAATGTATGGTTTGTATGGTTGAGTGTTCTTTGGTTATATGACTAAGAGCGGTATCACTGGGTCTTGAGGTAGATTAACTACCAATGTTCTGAGAAACTGCCCTACTGTTTTTAAAAGTGGTTATACAAGTTTGCACTCTCACTAGCATTAGAGGAGTGTTCACCTTACTCTCCTCTCCAACATAAGATTTCCTCAGTACTTTTATCTTAGCCATTCTGACAGGTGTGAAATGATAGGTCAGAGTCCTTTTATTTTTAATTTCAATGGGGATTAAAGATGTTGAGCAATTCCTCAAATGTTTTTTGGCTGGTTGTGATTCTTCCACTGAGAATTTTCTGTTCACCTCTGAATATCATTTTTGATTGGGTTGTTTTTTTATATTGATGTCTAGTTTCTTGAGTTCTATATATATATTGGATACCAGCACTCTTTCAGATATGGCATTGGTGAATATCTTTTCTCATTCTATAGGCTGTCATTTTGTCCTTTTTACCAAATCCTTTGCTTTACAAAAGCTTTCAGTTTCAGGAAGTTCCAGTTTTTGATTGTTGCTCTCAATTTATGTGGTACTGGTGTTATATTTAGGAGGTGGTCTCCTCTGCCAGAGCATTCAAGACTACTTTCCACTTTCTCCCCTATCAGGTTTCATATAAATGGATTTTTATTGAGGTCCTTGATTCATTCTGACTTGAGTTTTGTGCATGGGCATAGAAATGTATCTATTTGCAATCTTCTACATGTTGACATCCAATTATGTCAACACCATTTTTAAAAGATGCTTTTCTCTTTTCATTGTGCCACTTTGGTTTCTTTGCAAGAAATCAGGTGTTCCTGGCTGTGTGTATTAATGTCAGTGTCTATATTTAATTCCACTAGACCTTGTCTCTGTTTTTATGCCAATATTAAGCTGTTTTAAAAACTATAGCTCTACAGTGGAGTTTGAAGTCAGGGATGGAGATGCTTCCAGAAGTTCCTTTAAGTTAAGGATTATTTTAATTATTCAGGATTTCTTTTTTGTTTTACTAAATGAAGCTGAGTATTGCTCTTTTAAGGTCTGTCAAGAATTGTGTTGAGGTTTTGATGGGGATTACATTAAATCTCTAGATTACTTTTGGTAAGATTGCCAATTTTATTATGTTGACTCTAGCTATTCAAAAGCATGGGATATCCTTTAATTTTCTGATATTCTCTTCAATTTTTTTTAGAGACTTAGAGTTCTTGTCATATAAGTTTTTGCCTTGTTTGGTTAGCATTACCCCAAGATACTTTATATTTGTGGATACTGTAAAAGGTAATGTTTTTTTCTCATTTTTTCTCAGCCCAATTTTTCATTTGTATATAGAACAGATACTGATACTTCTGAGTTGACCTTGAATCCTGCCACATTACTGAAGGATTTTTTCAGCTTAAGGAGTTTTCATGTAAAGTTTTTTTGGGGTTACTTATGCATGTTATCATATCCTCAACAAATAACAATAGTTTGACATTTTTCTTTCCATTTTGTATTCCCTTCATATCTTTTTGTTGACTCTCTGCTCTAACAAGAACTTCAAGAACTGTATTAAATAGATAAGGAGATAGTGGTCAGCCTTGACTTGTTCCTGAATTTAATGGAATCACGTTGAGTTTCTCATTTAACCTGATATTGGCTGTTAGCTACTGCAAATTGCTTTTATTATGTATAGATATGTCCTTTTTATCATTGAAATATTGAAAACCTTTATTATGAAGGGGTACAGGAGTTTGTCAATGGCCTTTTCAAAATCTAATGAGATGATCATATTTTTCTTTTCTTTCAGTTTATTTATATGGTGAATTACATTGATAGATTTCCATATGTTGAGTCAACAATGAATCTGTGAGATGAATCACACTTGGCCATGGTGAATGATTTTTTTTGATATGTTCATGGATTCAATTACATAATTTTGTATTGTGTATTTTTGCATCAATGTTGATGAGGTAGATTGGTCTGTAGTTGTCTTTCTTTGTTGAATGATTTTGTGGTTTCTGTATCAGAGTAACTGTAGCTTTTTTAAAAAATTGCAGTTTTCTTTCTGTTTCTATAGTTTGGAATATTTTGAGAAGTACTAGAATTGGCTCTTTTTTGAAATTCTGGTAGAATTCTGTGTTTAAGTCATTTGGTCTTGTACTTTTTTGGCTAGGAGAATTTTTATGTCTTCTATTTCCCTAGGTGGTATATGTATTTAAATTGTTTATCTGGTCGTGATTTAACTTTGGCAAATGGAAACTATCAAGATAAGTGTCCATTTCTTTTAAAATTTCCATCTATTTGATTTTCTGTAAGCTTCTTGTATGTTCATAGTTATTTATTTCTTTAATTTGGTGATAATTTCTTCTATGATTTTATAAAATGTATCCTTTGTTCCTTTGAACTGTTATTCTCCTTTTTTCCCTACTGTTCATAGGTATTGTCTTTTAATGGTGATATAGGTTTCCTAAACATTTTTAGTTATGACTATTTTGGCTTTCATATTTTCTTGACCATTGAATCTATTTCCTCTGTTGTATCTTCAATTCCTGAGTTTCTCTCTTCTATTTCTTGCATTCTGTATTTTTTGTTAGTTTACTTAGATTTTTCAATTTCCAGGATTCTCTCAGTTTTTGTTCTTTGTTGCCTCTATTTTAGTTTTCAAGTCTTGAATTCTTTCTTCACCTGTGTCAATGCTTTTTCTTATTTTCTTTAAGATATTTATTAATTTCTTACAATTTTTTTGTTTGTCTTTTTTCCATTTTATTCAAGAGAATTTTTCATTTCCTCTTTAAGGGTCCCTATCAACTTTATAATTTTTTTAAGGTCATTCTCTTCTGCTTCTTATGGGTTGGGCTTTCAGGTCTTCCTGTTTTAAGATCACTTGGATATGGTGGTACTCTCTTGTTCTTTATATTGTTAAGTGTATTCTTCCAATGTCTTCAATCCATTTATTTCTCCAGTTTGTGCAGGAACTGTCTTTGCCTCTTTGTCCGATTGCTGCAGTTGGTATTATTGTCTCAAGGAGACTCTCTCAGTTCACTCTGTACTGTTGCGGTCTATGTCTCATGAAACCACTGTGGTTTCAGGGGTAGGCTGGATTTAGGGACTAAATAGGACAGGATACTATGAAGATTGCTAGAGCAGCTCTGTTCTGGGCAGTTTAAGTGTGTGTCACAGTGAGGACATGATGGTTGGGTGTGATTCAGGATAGAATTTGACTTGTTGCATACAGGGTCCAATGGGGGTTTACTGGAGCAGTTTGCTTTCCCCAAAGATATTTAAGAGAATACAAAAGACAAAGGAAAAAGAAGAAGTATAGCATATATCCTTGGGGCATGATTGAGCATTCTTTGGATATATACCCAAAAGTGGTATTTTTGGTTCTTGGGGAATCGAATCCAAGAACACATCAGAACCATCATCCACCATGATCGAGTCAGCTTAATCCCAGAGATGAAGGGATGGTTCAACATATAAAAATCTGTCAATGTAATTCACCATATAAACAAACTAAAATACAAAAACCATGTGCTCATCTCATTAGATACCAAAAAAGCTTTTAACAAAATACAACATCCCTTAATGATAAAGGACTTGGAGGGAGCAGGGATACAATGAACATACATAAGCACAATAAAGGCAATATACAGTAAGCCAACAGTCAACATAAAACTAAATGGAGAGTAAAATGCCTGTGATACCACTGAAATCAGGAACAAAACAAGGTTGTCCATTCTCTCTATATCTATTCAATATAGTTTTTGATGTCCTAGCTAGATCAATAAGACATCAAAAGGAGATCAAGTGGATACAAATAGGAAAAGTAGGAATCAAACTTTACTGTTTGCTGATGATATAATAATTTACGTAAGTGATCCCAAAAATTTTACCAAAGAACTTCATAATACTTGCACCTGTGATTTTTTTGGGTTTTACTCTCTGTTATTCAATTTCACTTCGTAGTTCTACTGATTTCTTTTTTTCAATTACATAGACTATTGTTTGTACATAATTGTATTATTTTCAAATAGCAAATTAATTTTTCTGCTTCCTATCTTCTCTGTATGCTTTTTATATAATTTTTTTCTACCAAACTTTTATATACAGATCCTCCAGTTTTATGTGAAGGAACAATGATAAAAGGCAGAAAATATTTTTATTCTTCTATATTACACAAGAATGAAACTCATAAAGAGAAAACTGTTGCTAGGGAAATTCCCAAGATCCCACAATGATGACCTCAGCTGAGACTACTAGCAACAGTCGTCAGAGTGTCCAAAAATGGTCTTTCTCTGTAATCAGATTGGGGACTACCAGAGCTATCATCAGAGAGCACCTTCATCCAGTATCTGATGGAACCAGAAGCACAGATCCACAACCAAGCAACATGCTAAGCTCTGGGAATTCCATCGAAGAGAAGAAGGAGGGAATATATGAGCAAGTGAGGCCAAGACCATGACAGAGAAATTAACGGAGGGAGCTGAACCAAATTTGTGTAAATTGAAATCTAGGCCAACAGCTGTGGAGTCTCCATGGGATTGAATTTGGCCCTATATATGTGGGAGAGAGTGGTAAAGCTTGGACTATCTGTGGGTCCTCTGACAATAGGACCAGCATTTATCCCTGGTGCATGAGATAGCTTTTAGTAGCCCATTCACTATTTTGGAATGCCATGCTCAGCCTTAAAGCAGGGGAGAGGGGCTTGGACCTGCCCCCAACCTAATGTACCAGACTTTGTTGATTTCTCATGGAATCCCTTAAATATTGAGATGGCTGGAGAGAGGAGAGGGGCAATCTTGGAAAAAGGTAGGGAGATGGGAGAAGCAGTATAAGGGGAAACTTCATTTAGAATGTAAAATGAATTAAAAATAAATAAAAATAAAAACTAAATTAATATCTATGCAGTATGAATGGTATTCTTAGTTTTCTTTTCCAGTGAACAATTTCTAATATTCATACGATTGCACATGGGAAATTTTTCATTTTTACTTTCTGTCATTCAATTTCACTTAGTAGTTCTATTAATTTCTTTTTTTCAATTACATAGATTATTATTTGTGAATAATAGTATTATTTTCAAATTGTAAATTAATTTTTCTGTTTCTTATCCACTCTGTATGCTTTTTTATAATTTTTTCTACCAAACTTTTATATACAGATCCTCCAGTTTTATGTGAAGGAACAATGATAAAAGGCAGAAAATATTTTTGTTATTCTATATTACTCCAAAAAAGCTTTCGACTTTAATTTGATTTGTTACATGTGGGCCATTTAAGAGTTTTATATATCCTTGATTTCTCTTTTTAGATTTCTTACTTAATTCCATAGTATTACAGAGATTTGTGATTAATATTTTTTTCTTCTGTATGCTGACAATTGAATCATATATTTTAAATTTCAGTCAAGGCTAATACCACTGAGCTACACATACAGATTTAAATATTCTAATATTTAATATCTTAAAGTATGATTTTTTCTGATGGATGTCCCCATGAATTTGAGAAGGTGAAATTTACAATTTTTGAAGTATCCTGTACTAAAATATTAGATATAGTTGATTGATATATTTCAGTTCAACTACATTTTTATTGATTTCATAACTGCTGAATCTACCAAGAGAGTATAGGTTGATTTTCCAACTATAATAGAAGGCTCATTTTTCTTTGCAGGTCTGACATATTACTTCATGTATTTTCATGTTCTGTTGCTGAATGTGAGCATGTTAAAAATTGTTATGTGACATGGGAGAATCAAAAACTGTATCAGTTATTTAAGACTGCAATTATCTATATTATAATTCCTTTTTTGAGTAATTTCCAGGTATTTAAATAATTTCCCCTGCTTTTCTTTCTTAATTATTTCTCTAATAGTTTTTCTGTTACCCTTACATTCTAATAACTGTATTTTGTATTTATAATAGGCTTCTTATAGCATATATTAGAGTCATTTCCTAGTTTGCTGTTCACTTATTATTGATATAGATTCATAAATATTACTCTTCCTACTTATATATGTCTTTTTTGAGGTCTATATTCTTTTATAAATTTTTTATTATTATGTATAACTACTTTTACAGTTATTTTCTCTACTCTGATATTGATTAAACTTTTTCCCAATTGTATCTAACTTTTTCAAAACAGGGGATTATGCTGTGTAACTATGTTTCAATCCAACCAACTATTATCCTGGAAAATTCAGCTGTACCCTCTTGCAAAAGATCATGCTAGCTAAGCTTATTGGCTGTTTACAACTCCTCATTGGATGGTAGATAGCTTCATAGGGTTCACTTCTGAGTTATCTACCACACCAGCAGTTATATGTAATTATACACGAATGATAATGTTAATTTGAGGGGAACTAGAGTACATAGTACATGGAAGACTAGTGAAGGGGCTTTCCATATATCTGCTGGCTAGTTTTATGTTAAGTTGACACATGCTAGAGTCATTTCAAGGAAGGAACCTCAATTGATAAACTGTTTCCATAAAATCACCTGTAGGCCATTTTCTTCATTTCTGATTGATAGGGGAATGTCCAGTCCATTGTGGGAAAGGTCACAGATGGATAGGTAATTCTTGAATCTGTAAGAAAGAAGGTTTAGAAAATCAGAGGGAACAAACATGTAAGCAAGAGTCCTCTATGTCCTCTTAATTAATCCTTCATCCAGGTTCTTTCAACACTGCTTGAGTTCCTCCTCTAACATTATTGAACTATGGTCTATTATGTGAAGGTATAAGCCAAATAAACTCTTTCTTTCCTCTCTATCTTTCATTTGGTCTTTATGTTTTCCTCATAGCAATAGTAATCTTAAGTAGTACAAAACATGTATATACAAAAGAAGGAGAGAATGAAAGACAAAAAGAAAGACTAATTTGTATTCAATATTGACTTTAAAAATTGGTTAAGAGTTTCCAAACATTTCCTTTTCTTGTAAAGGAATTAATTTAAATTTCTTAAATTTTCTGAATCCTGGTAGTTGGTTCACAACATAAACCCAACTTAATGGAATTTGATATCTTTTTCCAGCCTCCATGGGCATTTATATGCACATGTATACACACACACACACACACACACACACACATACACACACACACACACACACACACACACACACACACACACACACACACACATATATATATATATACTCAGGCATCGACACTCATAACACTTATAAATTTAAAAATTACATTAAAGTAATAAAAAAATGATAAAGCAGGTCTATGAGAGCAAAATTTCCTCAGTTTTATATTCCCAGAAATTTTTTGCTGTTCATTTTTAAGATGAGACCTGGTTGACAAAGGAAGGTGCATGTACACAGCATAATAGTCACTCCAAAGCTCTTGCCTAATCTTATTTTTCACTTTTAAATAATGATAGTTCTAAATTTAAAATAATTCTTATATTTTTTGCCTTTTTCTTTTATTTTTATTTATAATTTCAAAATGTCTTTAAATTATATTTTTGACTAATTTGTTTTGGAGAAGTCAAATATAAGTGTGATACATCTTAATTTTATAATCTTTACACTTAACATCTTTCTAGATTTTTCCTTTGTATTTGAATGTATGTGGACATTATCTATATATTTAATTTCTATCCTACTTATGATTTTTCTGTATCTTTGTTTTGGTATTAATAACTAACTTTTTGAAAGTTACAACCATTATTATTATTCCAAATATTTCTTTTATTCTTTCATTATTTCCTTCTTCTGAAATTCTCATTAACATACACAAAGTCTTCATTAGATCATAATTTTTAATTTTTGCTTTGTTTCATTTTTATTTTATTCATTATTTTTCAATGAATTTAATCAATTTATTCATCAGCCATACTCAATTTAAGAATGAGAACAACACAGGCATTTTAAAAATTATTATGATTTATACTTTCTATCTTAATGACCAAAGAAAGTGAAACATTTTATTATTGAAGGAAGAAAAGCTCACCAAATAAACATTTGATTAAGACTTCAAAAAGATGGTGGATGAGGCATGGCAGTATTGATATTAGATGGTAGTGAAAATTGTTCATAGCCAGGTATGGTATTTTGGACTTGAATCCTGATGTCCAGGTAGAAAGATGCAGGGTTAACTCACTTAATTCAAGTCAGCACATTTTACAAAACAAGTCCATTGCCAACTACACCTACAGTGTCAGACTCTGTCTAAGAATGAAGAAAAAAAGAAAAGAAAAGAAAAAAGAAGGAAAAATAGGAAAGTGTGACTAATGCATTGTTTTTGTCATGTTGTTCTTCTACACCTTGTCTCTAGCTACTCTTTGTTTACTTCACTGCTGGTTCTGTTTCTGTGAGAAATGACTGCTAACCTATTGTGTTTTATGAGTGATTTCTATAAAATTCTGGGTAAAATAATGCTTGTAAGTATATTGACTTTATAGAGATAGTACTAAACAAAATATTTCTCTCTCCCTTACTATAGAAATCAGTAAGTAACTATAAATACTGAAAGGCTAACGATTACTTGTGAGCTTTTATTTATTAGCTATTATTATTTCATATGTCTCCATAGGAATAAGAGGGGTCTAATGGTTCCTTCTTCTCTGATGTGTGATTTCTCTATGTATGCTGTGATTACTATTGGTGAATAAAGAAACTGCCTTGGAGTGTTGATAGGGCAGATGTTAGGTAGGCAGGGAAAACTAAACTGAATGCTGGGAGAAAGGAGGCAGCGTCAGATAGAAACCATGTAGCCCCACTAGACACAGACACTGGAAATTTACTGGGTAAGCCACTGCCAGATTAATAAAGATGGGGCTAAATTGATATGTAAGAGTTAACCAATAAGAAACTAGAGCTAATGGGCCAAGCAGTGATTTAATTAATACAGTTTCTGTGTGATTATTTCAGCTCCAGGTGGCCACAAGACAAACAAGCAGCCCCTCCAACACACTGACATCAATGTGGTGGACAAAATCCACATAAACCTGAGAGGGCTTGAAATTAATTCTAGCAGTAACCTAGGACAAAGTAGGCCTGAGGTAACAAATTCCACCTTGGGCTGAAGCAGGATTGAGGCAATAAATTCCATAGGAATGGGACTGAACAAGCTGCATAGCCCTTAGTGGGCCTGAGGAGGCAAGCTCCATGGGAGCAGGAACTGGGAGCCAATCCATTCTGGGGACACTGGCAGACCAGGATTGAGACAGTAACCTGAGCAGATCAGAGACAGCAAACTTCACCAGAACAGGTACAGATGAGAAACTACTGAGGTAGTGAACCTGAGACAGAGACTGTTGAGGATCTGGACATGAATCTGAGATCTTCAAGGGAGTTGACCTAAGCCAGGACCTCAATGAGTATGGGTGTGGGTCTGGGACCTCATACGAACTAGGCCTGAGTCAGGAACTCTGCCAGTGTGGGCATGAATATGGGACGTTCAAGGGAGTAGGCAGGAACCAGAGATCTCTGCAGGGGAAGTCATGTGTCTGGGACCTCAGAAGGTATAGGACTGAGCCAGGACCTCTGTGGGTCCGGACATTGGTCTGGGACATCAAAGAGAATAGGAAGGAACCAGAAAACTCTGCGTGTCTGAGTGTGAGTCTGGGACCTCTAAAGGCATAAGCCTGAGTCAGGTCCTTTGCAGGTTTGGACACAACCAAGTCTGGGAACTTCTAGGGAGTAGAGAACTTTGCAGGACAAATTCCATGTCAGGGACTTCTGCAGATGGGAATCCAGTCTAGGATTTACAGAGATAGGTCAAAGATGGTAACCTAGGCATGAGACAGCAAACTCCAAGGGAGCAGAGCAAATCCTGGGAGTCCTGAGTTATCTCCAGGAACATGGAGTAACCAATAGGGTAACTAGCACTGTGACACTGACTGTACCATGAAGAACAACCATCTGAACTTTGGACTCACTGGCACCTAGAAGATTCTCAGACAGCCCCAACCACACCTATTAGCAGAAAAGATGAATAGAAAAAGGAAGAACACACACAACACCACAAAGAGCAACACAACACCAGTCAAATCAAAAGACCCTACAACTGTAATACTAAAACAACAAAATATAGATGAAGCAGAAGAAAATGACCTAAAAAATAATTTGAGGAGAATGTTTGAAGTTTTTAAATAGAAAATGAGTTATTCCCTCAATGAAATGAAGGAAATGACAAACAAAAAAAAATGGAAGACATCAATAAATCCCTTAAAGAAAACCAAAAAAAAAAGGCAATCAAACATATGAAAGAAACTATTCAAGACTTGAAAACTGAGATAGATAAAATAACGAAAACAGGAGACGAGGGAATTAGAGAAACAAAAATGTAAGAAAAGAATCAGAAACCACAAACGCATGTGTGACAAACAAAATATAAGAGATGGAACAGAGAATCTCAAGCGCTGAAGATATAATATAGGAAATAGGCTCATCGGTTGAAGAAAACATTAAATCTAACAAAAGCTTAACCCAAAATATCCAGGAAATATGGGACACCATGAGAAGGCAAAATCTAAGAATAATAGATATAAAAGAAGAAGTTCTACTCAAAAGCACAGAAAATATATTTAACAAAATCATAGAAGAAAATGTTCAAAACTTAAAGTAAGATATGCCTATAAAGATACAAGAAGCTTACAGAACACCAAATACACTGGATGAAAAAAAGGTTGTTCACCACATAATAATCAAAACACTAAACACACAGAATGAAGAAAGAATATTAAGAGTTGCAAAGGAAAAAGGACAAATAACATATTAAGGTAGACCTAGCAGAATTATACATGAATTCTCATTGGAGCCAATGAAAGCCAGAAGATTGTTGTCAGGCATTATGCAGACATTAAGAGTCCACAGATTCCAGGCCAGACCACAACACCCAGCAAAACTTTCAGTCACCACAGAAAAACAAAATAAAATATTCTATGACAAAATTAGATTTAATCAATATCTAGCCACAAACCCAGTCCTACACAAAATACTAGATTAAAAACTCTCACCCAAGGAAGCTGACTACACCAAAAAAAAAAAAAGAAAAAAAAAAAACACACACAGAAAATTTATGGTCTCACAGCAGCAAATCCCAAAGGGAGAAACACATAAATTAACATCACCAACAAGGAAAACTGGATTAATAGGAGATAGCAATCACTGGTCATTAATATCCTTTAATATAAATGAACTCAACTCATTTATAAAAAGGCACAGGTGAACAGATTAGATACAAAAACAGAATCCACCCATCTTCTGCATATAAGAAACACATCTCAACCTCAAAGAGAGACATCATTTCAGGGTAAAGGGTTTTGGAAAAAAAATATTCCAATCAAACAGGCCTAAGGTACAAGTGGGTGTAGCTATCCTAATATCTAAAAAAATTAGATTTCAACCTAAAATCAGTCAGGAGAGACAAGGAAGTTTATTTCATATTAGTCACAGAAAAAAAAGTCCATCAAGAGGATATCCACCTTCATATGTAACACTTCTAAAGCTTAAATCATAAGTTGATCTCCACTCATGAATAGTGGGAGACTTGAATACTCCCCTGTCACTGGACAGGTCAGTCATACAAAAATAAAATGGACAGAGAAATAAGAGAACTAACAGATATTGTGATTCAAATGAAATTAACAGACATCTATAGAATATTCTATCCAAACAGAAAAGAATATACCTTTTTCTCAGTAACTCCTGGAACCTTCTCAAAAACTGACCATATACTCAGTAACAAAACAAACCTCAACAAATACAAAAAAAATGGAATAACCCAATGTACCTTATCAGATCACCATAGTTTAAAACCAGAAGTCAACAGAAAGCACACAAACACATGGAAATTAAACAATGATCACCAGAATCATTAACCGGTCAAGGAAAAAATAAAGGGAGAAATTAAAGTCTTCCTAAAATACAATGAATATGGCCACAAAACATACCCAAATTTGTGGGACTTAATGAAAGCAGTGCTATTAGGAAAGTTCATAGCACTAAATGCTGCATTAAGAAGCTGGAAAAATCCCACACTAGTAAATTAACAGAACATTTGAAAATGTTAGTAAAAAGAAGCCAACTCATGTAACAGAACTAGAAGGCAAGAAATAATCAAATTGAGAGCTGAAATCAACAAAATGGAAACAAGGAAAACAATATAAAGAATTGATGAGTTGGTTCTTTGAGAAAAGCAACAAAATAGAAAAGCCTTTATCCAAACTAACCAAAAGGCAGAGAGAGAATACCTAAATTAACAAAATCAGAAATGAAAAAGGGGACATAACAAAAGACACAGAGAGAATACAGAGAATCATTAGGTCATATTTTGAAAATCTGTACTCCACAAAATTAGAAAACTTAAAGGAAATGGACTACTGGATAAATATAATTTACCAAATTTAAATCAAGACCAGATAAGCAAATTAAACAGATGTATAACTGGAGAAGATATAGAAACAGTCATCAAAAGTCTCCCAAACAGAAAAAGTCCAAGACCTGATTTCAGCTCTGAATTCAACAAGACTTTCAAAGAAGAATTAATACCAATACTCCTCAAATTATTCCACACAATAGAAACAGAAGGAACATTGCTAAACTCTGTTTATGCGGCTACAATTACCCTGATACCCAAACCACAGAAAGATATTACTAATAGAGAATTACAGACCAATCTCACTCATGAACATTTATGCAAATAAACTAAACAAAATACTGGCAAATTGAATCCAGAAATGCATTAGAACCATCATCCACCATGATCAAGTCAGCTTCATCCCAGAGATGCAGGGATGATTCAACATACAAAAATCTGTCAACATAATCCACCATATAAACAAACTGAAAAATAAAAAAACCCCACATGATCATCTCATAAGATGCCAAAAAATGCTTTTAACAAAATACAACATCCCTTCATAATAAAGGTCTTGAAGAGAGCAGGGATACAAGGAACATACCTAATCATAAAGGCAATGTACAATAATCCAAAAGCCAACATCAAACATAATTAGAAACTCCCAGCTATTCCACTGAAATCAGGAATAAGACAATGTTGCATACTTTCTCTATATCTATTAAATATAGTTCTTGAGGGCCTAGATAGTGCAATATGGCACCAAAAAAGATCAAGGGGATACAAGTTGGAAAAAAAGTTGAACTCTCACTGTTTGCTGATGATTTGATAGTTTACATAAGTGATCGCAAAAATTCTACCAAGGAACTTCTACTACTCATAAACAATTTCAGTAATGTAGTAGGATACAAGATTAACTAAAAAAATCAGTAGCCCTCCTGTAAACAGATGATAAAATGCCTGGAATAGAAATCAGTGAAATAACACCCTTCACAATAGCCACAAATAGTATAAAACATCTTGAAGTAACTCTAACCAAACAAGTGGAAGACTTCTATGACAAGAACTTTAAATCTTCAAAGAAAGAAATTGAAGAAGATACCAGAAAGTGGAAAGATCTTCCATACACATGGGTAGACAGAATTAACAGTAAAATTGTCACTCTTACCAAAAGCAATCTACAGATTAAATGCAATGCCCATAAAAATCCCAAGAAAAATTTTCACAGACCTTGAAAGAATGATACTCAACATCATATAGAAAAGCAGAAACTCAGAATAGCCAAAACAACTTTGTACAATAAAATAGCCTCTGGAGGCACCATAATCCCTTACTTCAAATAATACTACAAAGCTACAGTACTAAAAACAGCCTGGTATTGACATAAGAACAGACAGAATGACCAATGGAACCAAATTGAAGACCCAGATATTAATCCACACACATGCAAACAACTGATTTTTGACAAAGAAACAAAAAATAACAAATGGAAAAAAGAAAGCATATTTAACAAGTGATGCTGTAATAACTGATTATCAACACGTAGAAGGATGAAAATAAACCCATATCTATCACCCTACACAAAACTCAAGTCCAAATGGATCAAAGACCTCAACATAAAGCCAGTCACACTGAACCTTATAGACAAGAAATTGAGAAGTACTCTTGAATGCATTGGCACAGAGACCATTTCCTAAATATAACCCCAGCAGCACAGATATTGAGATAAACAAATATAAATGGTACCTTCTGAAACTCAAAAGTTTCTGTAAATCAAAAGACACAGTCAACAAGACAAAATGACATCCTACAGAATGAGAAAAGATCTTCTCTAACCCCACATCATACAGAGGTCTGATATCCAAAAAATTGCTTATCAAAAGAACAAAAATCCAATAAAAAATGGAGTACAGATCTAAACAGAAAACTCTCAAAAGAGGAATGTAAAATGGCTGAAAGACATTTAAGATAATGTTCAACATCCTTAGTCATTAGAGAAATACAAATCAAAATAACTCTGAGATTCTATCCTGAACCTGTAAGAGTAGCCAAGATCAAAATCCCTCATGACAACAAATGCTGAAGAAGTTGTGGGATAATGGGAACACTTTTGTATTGCTGGTAGAAATGCAAACCGGTATAGTCCTATTGAATGTCAGTGCAGTGATTTCTGAGAAAATTAGGAAATAACCTTACTCAAGACCCAGTATTCCCACTTTTGGGTATATATTCAAAGGATGCTCAATCTTCCCACAAGGACATGTGCTCAACTATATTCATAACAACATTGTCTGTCATAGCCAGAACCTGGAAATAAACTACATTCCCCTAAACAAAAGAATGGATAAGGAAAATGTGGTACATTTACACAATGGAGTACTACACAGCAGAAAAAAAAACAACACCTTGAATTTTGCAGGAAAATGGATGGAGCTACAAAAGCATTATTTTGAGTGAGGTAACTCAGACTCAGAAAGACAATTATCACATGTATTCCCTCATAATTGTTTTTTTTAATCATAAAGCAATAAATACAAACCTGCAAGTCATAATCCCAGAGAATTTAGAGAACAATGAGGACATTAAGAAAGATTTACATAAATCTAATCTACATTTGAAATAGAAAAAGACAATATCTCCTGAGTAAATTGGAAGCATGGGGACCTTGAGAGAGGGTTGAAGGGGAGGAGAGAGTCATGAAAAGGAGCAGAGAAAACTGTAGAGCTCAATAAAAATAAATAAAATAAACACTGTGTATAGAGCAAAGAAAATGAATTCTGAACACCAAAACACAAAATTTAACAGCATTTTTTTCAGAATGGGCTTCTCTTGCTGGCAGCATGCTTGGGCTCCATTAAGAAAGGCTTTCCTGATTCAGTGGTAGTGGGGAGAAATAAGCCATGGCCATTTTGAAACACCAGCTTTCTTGACTATGCTGCCATCTTGAACTCTGGCTTTTTCAGTAGACTTAGCATTTGAATGGGCTTTGTGAGCAATGTGCTACAGCTTGCCTTGTGGCAATATGGACATCCTCTGTGTCTAGAGATGTGGAACTGTGAATGGTTCTCATAAGTGGCTAACATCTCTGCCATGCTTGACTGGGTATGGTAGCTTAAATTTTTAAGAAGTGCTTAGCATTTTAAGAAGTGTTGCTGGAAAGTAAAGAATTACATATAAACAAAAGGACAAATGCAGACATAAAAGACCACTAAAAGGGTCGTAGATTTGGCTAAATGTATGTAGGCTTGGGCAAAAGAGGAAAAAATAATATAGGCAGTTATAAAAAGAGGTAAATTGTATTAAAATTAAAAGAATGTAAAGCCTCTAAAGAGAAGGTACAGACAGTCATAGATTAAATGAGGAAAAAGAAATTAAGCCACATAAAGATGGACTATACACAGAGAGTCTGCATTATGTATATTATTGTGTTTTCTTTGAAATTTTTGACTGTGAATTAGCTAAGTACAGAGTGATATTTCTTTGTAAGGGCTGCTAAGCTAAAACAAGAAATATTTTACAGGTTTCCTGACTTCAAAATTTGAGACTAAGGATAAGTTGTTTTGGAGAAGAGGCTCATCTTATGTTTCCCCAAAGGATAACAACCTCTGTATTCATTCCAGACTAATGTGACTTGATTGGATCAAGAGCCCTTATAAGGTTGCATTGCACACTCCTCAAAAATTTACTTTACCCAATAAGCAGTAGAAAGATGTTTGGACATAACTATACTCATACTCCCAAATATTGTCTATAAATTTGTGTTTACATTTAAAGGGGGATATATTGTAGAGATTTGCATTGGAGTAGATCTTGTTTATTGATCAAAATTTAGGATCAATTTTGTTATATGTGTATTTCTGCTCATGATTAAGATATTGTGTATGCTTCTCATTTACAAATGCAATGTATAATTAGGAAATATATGTTAATAGATAATCATCTATAATAGTCAAACTTGCAGTCATTTTAGCTTGATTTTCTAGGTGTACAGAGTTGTATTTCAGATGGGTAGGCATTCTGCAAACCTTTCAAAGACTAGAGAATATGGCTTTTAAAATGTTTTAAGAATTTAAGACATTTTATGACAGTGAGACACATCTGCTCCTGTAAACACCAATTGCTTCAAGAGGAAGATGGACAATGAAGAGGATCCTTATAAAGTATGTTAGCCATTTGCTCAAGAAACTGGTTTTGCCTAGAATGCTTGATGGTATGCTATGTGAACTGAACATGTAGGACCCATAGAAAAATGACTGCTGAACTTGTATTAAGGTGAGGAACGGCCTTCAGGGTTCCGTCTTTATGAAATAGACTGTCAGACATTCCGAGGACACAGAAGAAAGTGACTGGCAAACTGACAATTTAGGCAGAACTGTCTTTCAAATATCCTGTTTAATCAAAAAATCTGCCAGATACTATGGGCCTATAGGCTGAAGATGAATGCCCCAAAGATACATAAGAACTTCGGGTGACTGTACAGGCAGCAAGAAGTCTCTGTCAATTTTAGAGTTTTGGAAGCTACTTACAATGCACATCCTGTTAACTTAGGTAATATTATATCATTCTGGAATCTTTGATAAAATTGAAGAATAGATAATAATAATATAGTTTTCCTTACAGTTATGACAAAAGATAAATTAGATTTAAATATTACAAATATAATTCATTCTTGATACCTGTTTTATTGTATGTAATTATATTATGTTAAAGTTAAAATCTTCCTTTTTATTTAAACAGAAAAGGGGAAGTGATGTGGGATTTCCTTATGTGTGCTGTGATTATCATTAGTGAATAAAGAAACTGCCTTGACCTGCTGATAGTGCAGGACTTAGGTAGTCGGGAACAAAACAAAATTGATGGATGGGAGAAAGGAGGCAGAGTCAGAGAAAAGCCATACAGCCCCACCAGACACATATGCTAAAACTTTACTTAGTAAGCCACTGCCACGTGGCAATACACAGATTAATGGACATGAGTTAATTTAATATGTAAGAGTTAGCCAATAAGAAGGTAGAGTTAATAGATTTAATTAATATAGTTTCTATGTGATTATTTCAGTTCTGTGTATCTTCCCCTGTACTACAAGCAAAGCCAATTAACTAATTAGAACCTAAATTAGTATGGAGATAAATGAATATTAAAGATTCAGATATTAATTAAAATTAGTCTTATTGTATGATTAGTACCCCAAATAATCACCCCTTGCTTAGAAATATGATAATGTATTAAGTTACCAAAATGCCATTGAACAGTATTTGAGATTTATATATGACATTTCACCTGCTTTTCACAAACACGGTTACTTAATTTTCCACCAATGTAACTTGAAAAATACCTTGCTTTATAGCTTTCTTTGGTCTATTGCTATAAAACTTTTTAAAACTACCTAAATGTTGACACATGGAATTTGGGGTAGACTTAATCTGTGATACTGGGTAATAACTTTTACTTTTCCTCAGAATAAACAATCTTTTCTCCAATTTGATTCAAGAGCTATATTTCTGCATTCATGCCATACAATTAATAAACAAAATAAGGGAATGTGGTGAATAGAACTAATGTTGCACTTTAATCTGCTTTATACAATCACTATGCTTATAGCAGAAAGAATATACTAATTTTTATGAGGTTTCTGACAACCAGGTAAATAAGAATGTTGAACACATATGACATTTGCAATTCTTAGCATCTGTTATCTTGTTAATCCTATAGCATCCAATTTACCATTTACAAATATAGAAGTCATTTTCATGCATTTATTTGGTCTTTCATTTCATAGTTACAGATTGACACAAATATACTTTTTAGTGTATTCATGTGTCATTAATGAATGACAATAGTCCAGAAAAGATGACATCAGGATACTTGAATAGCATGCTTCAATATGGAAGTAATTTCATGAATTTTATAGTCTCAAAACCAAGAAAAGTCATAAATAAAGACATTCTTAAATACACTGGTGAGAACCTCAGATATTATAACAAAGCAGATAAAATTGTTACAAGTTTTACATGTGATTTTATGACATTTTTAGCTTCAGGCTTGGATCAAGCAAGAAATCCATGTCTCTAGTTAATAACGTTCCAAAAGTTTTAGATCAAACAAAAAAAATGGCAACTAGAATTTGAACAAGATAATTTGCTCCCAGATCTGTCAAATTCCAATTCTACATAATTATGGAGGTACAATAATTCTGTCAAACTTTTAGAATCCATAATTTGTTTTTGTTTCTGCATAATGTACATGGATGAGAAAGAGTCTTTCTAGGAAGTTCTGTGTCCGTTTTTATACCATAAATTCATCCAGATATTTTACATGATTACAAGAATCATTTCTACTCAATTTCTTTTGTGAAAATCTACAAACCACTTTTTTAGAAAGGGTACTTAAATATCCTATTTAAACATTCTCAGATTATTTAGAAGTTATTTATAAGCAATATTTATATTTCAAAATGTAAACATGTCATCAGATAAGCAATGTTTAGAAAGAGTTATCTACCTCTGCATTAGTGGAAATAGCAGCAATTTCTGTTATTAACACATCAGAAACTTTTCAAAATAAGGCTAGTCTCATGCATGTTTTCTAATGAAATATCTTTTGTGAGAAAGTAACAGATAAATAGAGGTATTTCATTAAGTCTTCATTAATAGCAAAAGTAAAAACCAAATATGTTGCTAATGAATTGAGCTAATTAGTGGTTGAAATCAGTGAGATTCATTCAATTCAGTTAAGAATGAGGGCTCCTAAAGAGCCAAGATACAAACATAGCATCTAGCTTCATACTCAGAGTGGGTACAAAGAAAGAGGATTAATTTATGCTCTTCTTAGATGGATTAAAGTCATTTGGCACAAATTGTAAAGTTTCTTTCTTCTCCCTCTTTCTTGAACATAGTCCTATTTACTATCAAGCTCTCAGGCTTGGAAGTGAAGAGGGGAAGTAGCTAGAAGAGAGAATAATTCAAGCATTATTTCTGTCTTTGGTGTAAATATCCTGTGCACCTGCAGCTTCAAGACAGTTATGAGAATAGAAGTGCTTAGAAATTCAAAGTGAGTTTATAAAGTGTGTGTTTTACCATGCAAATCATGTTCTTCACACACCTTTATAGAGTTAAGGAAAAAGGTTTATTTGGGAAAATATCTTAATTTCCTTCCTTTGTACATTTTACCTTTGTGAATGTATGACAAAAATCACATTCAGTCAATACAAAGTTTATTTCAGAATACTGTTCTACTTTGTTTTCTGTGAGCCTTGAGAGTTGTGAAATGAATTAAAGTATCGCAGACAAAAAAGAACTGTGCATTAATGAGAATTCACAGAGAGATGTATTCAGCCATTTGCACTTTGGTTCATGAATAACAAGTGACCATTCATGCTGCTAAGTAAGAAAACTAGCCACAAAGGTGAGAAAAGATAGTGATTTAGAAGAAAATGCAGTAAGCAGGGTTTCTTTCTAACCTCAGGGTGCTTTTCATTTGCTTAATGGCTTAGCAGAGAATCTGACTATACAAGTGTTAGCAAATAAACACTTTTTCTTTACAGTAACCCTTAACCCCAGGAACTGAGGAAAATTACTCTTACAGGGTGGTAGGCTTTTCAGAGTCCAATTTATGAGCTTGCTGCTGGTGTCCAGTAGGGGTTGGTTCTTAATCTTCAGTGTAAATATGATTTTCAATGCAGAAATCTCACAAAAGATTTTTTAAGATGCACCCCACATGAAAGGTGGGAAATAGACAATAATTTCACTTTATCCCTCACAAGGTTGTACTATTTTCTATGAGATGCAACAGGATATTATACAGGTGATCAAAACATATATTCTTTTTTGCCATTTATTTAAGAAACTCTTTATGGTTGACTGATGTGGGACTAGCAATTAGTCTTCCTAAAGGGCGTGATATTAAAAACAAAACAAAACAAAGTATTGATCAAATTGAGCTGAAAGTGAAGAAGGACGGGGAAAATCAAATAGAAAACACAAGACTGTGTAATAGATTAAGGAAGGCTCCACCTTATTCTATGAAGCACATTCATTGCATAATGCTATAAGAAATAAATAGAGATACAAATGAATATCCATATAAAGTTTAAGAAAACAGATATTATCTATCTTAAGTGAAAGCATGAACTGGTAAATGTTGGTTTGACTATTAATTTTAAAAGCAGATACAAGATAGAAGTGGACATAAAGATGACATATACTTCAATCAGGAAATTTAATACATAACAGTAACAATAGAAAAAAAAATATTAGAAAGTAAATTAATGGTCATTCTTAAGGCAAATAACTTTGTAATTTTTTTCTTAAAATTTGTAGACAGCATAAAATGGTCTGATTGGCAATATATTAAGGTTGACAAAATTCACCCTTATACCAATGACTAAAAGGACAAAACTTGAGTGGTGGCTAGATTACTCAAAGGCAAACATGCGGAAAGAAGAGAATTTTAGGTCTCTAATCTCAGTTTTGAACAGATCAAGTGTGCATGAGCCTTTGTGGAAAACAAAGGGGCTACTTCGAGACTGTACACTCAAAGCCCCTACACGGTACCATATGTCTTCAGAACAGAAGCACCTCTCTTGTCCTTTTAAAGTTAATCTGGGGCAGAAGATACAATGGAGGGGTAAGTGTGTTCCTGACTGCCACACAAGTCTGGTAAGGGAACACACAATCTTCCCACCATCCTTATCTCCCTGGCTACTCCAAAGGAGTGGCTTTCCCCAGCTAAACCCTCTCTCCTCCTACGCCATCCCGGCTTTCTGCCTGGAACCCCTACCCTTCCTCTCTCCATTTTTCGGGGCTTAAATTCCTCCAACTCAGCCTGGGTGGGCACCCCGGCCAGGACGGGCAGTGAGTGCAAACTGGAGGGAGTCCCTTTGTTCTAAAAGCCTGCCTGCAGCAAGGTAAGACTGCAGGCACGGAGACTTCTGACCAGTGAGTGGCTCTGATCCTGTAGCAGAAGATACAATGGAGGGGTAAGTGTGTTCCTGACCACCACACAAGTCCGGTAAGGGAACACACAATCTTCCTGCCATCCTTATCTCCCTGGCTACTCCAAAGGAGCAGCTTCCCCCAGCTAAACCCCCTCTCCTCCTACGCCATCCCAGCTTTCTGCCTGGAATCCCTACCCTTCCTCTCTCCCTTTTGGGGCTTAAATTACTCCAACTCAGCCTGGATGGGCACCAAGGCTGGGACGGCAGTGAGTGCAAACGGGAGGGAGTTCCTTTGTTTTAATAGCCTGCCTGCAGCAAGGTAGGACTGCAGGCAAAGTGAATCCTGGCTAGCAAGGGGCACTAATCCAGTAGCAGAACCCAGCAGAGGGAAGAGTCATTGGAGAGCATCTGAAGGAAGAGATGGGCAGGCACCAAGGCAAGAATTCCTCCAACAATCTGAAAAACAACATGAAAACAACAGATCCCAGCGATCTTCCAACAGAAGGACTTGAACATCCTATTCTGGAAGAAGAGGAAAACAGTGTCATTATGAAAGCAATAGAGTCTCTTAAACAGGGTATGAATAACTCACTTAAAGAAATAGAAGAGAAATATAACAAAAAGATGGAAGAAATGAGTAAAGAAATAGAAAAAAAAATATAACAAAAAGTTTGAAGAAATGAGTAAATTCATAAATGATACCCTGGGAAACCAAGAAAAAACAATCAAACAGGTAATGGAATCAGTTCAAGAATTGAAAACTGAAATGGAGGCAGTGAAGAAAACAAAAACCGAGGGCCGGCTGAATGTGGAAAATCTAGGTAAACAAACAGAGACTTCAGGAACAAGCATAACCAATAGAATACAAGAATGAATCTCAGATTATGAAGACACCATAGAGAAAATAAACGCTCTGACCAACGAAAACAGCAAATCCAACAAATTCTCATCACAAAACATTCAGGAAATATGGCACATAATAAAAAAAAAACAAATCTAAGAATAATAGG
Organism: Myodes glareolus; assembly: GCF_982192425.1. Taxonomy (NCBI): domain Eukaryota; kingdom Metazoa; phylum Chordata; class Mammalia; order Rodentia; family Cricetidae; genus Myodes; species Myodes glareolus. The sequence continues at coordinate 65,895,295 of NC_142053.1, read as the reverse complement.
AGTAGAAGAAGAAGAAGAATTGCAGAACAAATATTCAGAAAATATATTCAACAAAATTATAGAAGAAAACTTTCCCATCCTAAAGAACGATATTCCTATGAAGGTTCAAGAAGCATACAGAACACCGAATAGACTGGATCAGAAAAAGAATCCCCTCGCCATATAATAATCAAAACATAAAGCATTCAGATTAAAGAAAGGATATTAAGAGCTGCAAAAGAAAAAGGTCAAGTAACTTATAAAGGTAAACCTATCAGACATACACGAGACTTCTCTATGGAAACTAGGAAAGCCAGAAGGTCCTGGACAGAGGTAGTGCAGAAACTAAGAGACCATGGATGCAAGCTCAGACTACTATACCCAGCCAAGCTATTGGTCACTATCAACGGAGAAAACAAAATATTCCAGGATAAAAACAAATTTAAACAATACATAGCTACTAATCCAGCCTTACAGAGAATATTAGAAGGAAATCACAACCCAAGGAATACAACATTCTCAACACTGCCTACAAAAACTCAGACATGTAGTGACCCTTCACAAGCACAACTCAAAGAAGGAAAACACATACACTCTACTATCCAAAAAAATGACCGGAGTCAACAACCACTGGTCATTAATATCACTTAATATCAATAGACTCAATTCACCTATAAAGAGGCACAGACTTAGAGATTGGATACAAAAACAGGATCCAACATTCTGCTGTTTACAAGAAACACACCTCAAACACAAAGACAGACACCTACTCAGAGTAAAGGATTGGAAAAAGGTTTTCCAAGCAAATGGACCTAAGAAACAAGTGGGTGTGGCCATTCTCATATCTAACAAAATCGACTTCAAACTAAAATCAATCAGAAGAGATGGAGATGGATATTTCATACTCATAACAGGAACAATTCATCAGGAAGAATTCTCAATCCTGAATATCTATGCCCCTAATATAAAGGCACCCACATATGTAAAAGAAACTCTTCTAGAACTCAAGGTAGTCATCAAACCACACACACTAATAGTAGGAGACTTCAACACACCTCTCTCACCAATGGACAGGTCAATCAAACAGAAACTCAACAGAGAAATAAGAGAATTACTAGAGGTAATGAAGCAAAAGGACTTAACAGATATCTATAGAACATTCCACCCAAAAAGGATAGAATATACCTTCTTCTCTGCATCTCATGGAACCTTCTCTAAAATTGACCACATACTCGGTAACAAAGCAAACTTCCATAGATACAAAAAAAATAAGTAAACACCTGTGTCTTGTCAGATCACCATGGATTAAAATTAGAATTCAACAACAATGCTACCCCCAGGAAGCCATCAAACTCATGGAAGTTGAACAGTCAGCTACTAAATCACCCCTGGGTCAAGGAAGAAATAAAGCAAGAAATTAAAGTCTTCCTTGAATTTAATGAAAACAAAGACACAACATACTCAAACCTATGGCACACTATGAAAGCAGTGCTAAGAGGAAAGTTCATAGCACTAAGTGCCCAATTAAAGAAAATGGAGAAAGCACACATTGGAGACTTAACAGCACACTTGAAAGCTCTAAAATAAAAAGAAGCTGGTTCACCCAGGAGGAGTATAAGACTGGAAATAATCAAACTGAGGGCTGAAATCAACAAAATAGAAACACAGAAAACAATCCACAGAATCAATGAAACAAAAAGGTGGTTCTTGGAGAAAACCAACAAGATCGACAAACTCCTATTCAAACTAATCAAATGGCAGAGAGAGAACATGCAAATTAATAAGAATAGAAATGAAAAGGGGGACATAACCACAGACACAGAGGAAATTCAGAGAATCATTAGATCTTACTACGAAAGTTTATATGCCACAAAGCTGGAACATGTAAAAGAAATGGACATCTTTTTAGTCAAGTACCATATACCAAAGTTGAACCAAGACCAGGTGAACAATCTAAATAGACCTGTTAGTCATTAAGAATTAGAAGCTGTTATCAAAAACCTCCCTAACAAAAAAAGCCCAGGAGCAGATGGTTTCAATGCAGAATTCTACCAGAACTTCCAGGAAGAACTAATACCTATACTCCTTAATGTTTTCCACAATATAGAAACAGAAGAGTCATTACCAAACTCCTTTTAGGAAGCTACAATTACCCTAATACCAAAACCACACAAAGACACAACCAAGAAAGAGAATTACAGGCCAATCTCACTCATGAACATCGACGCGAAAATTCTCAATAAAATACTGGCATACGAAATCCAAGAACACATTAGACAAATTATCCAGTATGATCAATAGGATTCATCCCAGAGATGCAGGGCTGGTTCAACATACACAAATCTATCAATGTAATCCATCATATAAATAAACTGAAAGAAAAAAACCATATGATCATCTCACTAGATGCTGAAAAAGCATTTGACAAAATTCAACACCCATTTATGATAAAGGTGTTGGAGATACTGGGGATACAAGGGTCATACCTAAATATAATAAAAACAATATACAGCAAGCCGACAGCTAACATCAAATTGAATGGAGAGAAACTCAAAGCCTTTCCACAAAAATCAGGAACACGACAAGGCTGTCCACTCTCTCCATTCCTCTTCAATATAGTGCTTGAAGTTCTAGCAATAGCAATAAGACAACATAAGGGGATCAAGGGGATTCGAATTTGAAAGGATGAAGTAAAACTTTCCTTATTTGCTGATGATATGATGGTGTACATAAGAGACCCCAAAAACTCTACCAAAGAACTCCTACAGCTGATAAACACCTTTAGTAACGTGGCAGGATACAACATCAACTCCAAAAATTCAGTGGCCCTCCTATACACAAAGGATAAAGAATCAGAGAGGGAAAACAGAGAAACATCACCTTCCATGATAGCCACAAATAGCATAAAATATTTTGGGGTTACTCTAACCAAGGAAGTGAAAAACCTATTTGACAAGAACTTTAAGTCTTTGAATAAAGAAATGAGGAGGATACCAGAAAATGGAAAGACCTCCCCTGCTCTTGGATTGGGAGAATCAACATAGTAAAAATGGCAATTCTACCAAAAGCAATCTATAGATTCAATGCAATCCCCATCAAAATCCCATCAAACTTCTTCACAGACCTTGAGAGAACAATAATCAAGTTTATATGGCAAAACAAAAAACCCAGGATAGCCAAAACAATCTTATACAATAAAGGAACTTCTGGAGCCATTATCATCCGTGACTTCAAACTCTATTACAGAGCTACAATATTGAAAGCAGCTTGGTATTGTCATAAGAACAGAGAAGTCGACCTATGGAATCGAATAGAAGACCCGGATACTAACCCTCAAACCTATGAACACCTAATTTTCGACAAGGGAGGTAAAGGTATACAATGGAAGAAGGAAAGCATCTTCAACAAATGGTGTTGGCATAACTGGATGTCAACCTGTAGAAGAATGAAAGTATATCCATTTCTATAACCATGCATAAAACTCAAGTCCAAATGGATTAAAGATATCAACATTAATCTGTCAACTTTGAACCTGATAGAAGAGAAAGTGGGAAGTAGTCTACAAGATATAGGCACAGGAGGCCACTTCCTAAGTAGGACCCCAGTAGTACAGACAATAAGAGAAACAATGAATAAATGGTACCTACTGAAACTGAGAAGCTTCTGTAAAGCAAAGGACACTGTCAGTAAGACAAAAAGGCTGCCTTCTGACTGGGAGAAGATCTTCACCAACCCCTTATCAGACAAAGGTCTGATTTCCAAAATATACAAAGAACTCAAGAAACTAGACACTAAAACTCTAATTAACCCAATTAAAAAATGGGGTCCTGAACTGAACAGAGGATTCACAACAGATGAACTTCGAATTGCCAGAAGACACTTAAGGTCATGCTCAACCTCCTTAGCCATCAGGGAAATGCAAATCAAAACCACTTTGAGATACCATCTTACACCTGTCAGAATAGCTAAAGTGAAAAACACCAATTATAGCCTATGCTGGAGAGGATGTGAAGTGAGGGGAATACTCATCCATTGTTGGTGGGAATGCAAACTTGTGCAGCCACTGTGGAAATCAGGGTGGCGGTTTCTCAGGAAACTTGGAGTCAACCTCCCTTAGGACCCAGCAATTCCACTCTTGGGAATATACCCAAGAGATTCCCTATCATACTATAAAAGTATTTGTTTAACTATGCTCATAGCTGCACTATTTGTAATAGCCAGAACATGGAAACAACCTAGGTGCCCCTCAATAGAAGAATGGTTAAAGAAGGTGTGGAACATATATACATTAGAGTTTTACTCAGTGGTAAAAAACAATGACATCTTGAATTTTGCATGCAAGTGGATGGAAATAGAAAACGTTTTACTGAGTGAGGTAACCCAGACCCAAAAAAGGAATATGATATGTACTCACTCATAAGTGGATTCTAGCCATAGTTAAAGGTCTTTGAGTCTAGAATTTGTGATCCTAGAGAAACTATATAAGAAGGTGAACCTGAAGAAAATCATATAGTTATCCTCCTGGATAGTGGAACTAGGCAAGATTGCCAGGTAAACTCGGGTGCATTGGGGGTGGGGGTTTGAAAGTAAGGGAAGAGTGTCAGGGAGAGGGGAAAGGGGGAGGATTGGGTATGGCTTGGGAGAATGGGAGGGGGGGAGGGAGAAAGGATGGTTGTGGGAGCAGGGAGGTTTATATCTCAGCTAAGGGAGCCATTTTAGGGTTTGCAAGAGACTTGATTCTGGAGGGGTTCTCAGTAAAAATTAAATAAAAAAATAGAAAAAATAAAAAAAATAATAAAAAATAATAAAAAAAGAAAGAAAACACTTTACTGAGTCAGGTAAGCCAGACCCAAAAGGAGGAATATGGTATGTATTCACTAATAAGTGGATTCTAGCCATAATTAAAGGTCTTTGAGCCTATTATTTGTGATCCTAGAGAAGCTGGATAGGAGGGTGAACCTGAAGAAAATTCAGGTAGTTTTCCTCCTGGAGATTGGAAATAGACAAGGGTCATAGGTAACCTCGGGTGCATGTGGGGGTGGAAGTGTTTTTGGAAGGGGAGAGGGTTAGAGAGAAGGGAGCAGGGGAGGAATGGGGAATGCTCGAGGGACTGGGAGGGGGGAGGCAGGAAGAATAGATATGAGATCAGGGAAGAATATATCTCAACTAAGGGTAGTCAGTTTAGGGTTTACTAGAGACTTGATTATAAATGGGATCCCAGGTCCAAGGAGAGATCCCCAGATTGTTCTCTGGACAGAGGAGAGGGTGCCTGATCTGGCCTTGGCCCATAACCATACTGAGGAATATTTTGCTTATCACCATAGATCCTTCATCTGGCGATGGATGGAGATGGAGACGGAGACCCACATTGGAAAACTGGACTTAACTCCCTATGTCCAAACGAGAAGCAGAAGGAAAGAGAACGTGAGCATGGAAGGCAAGATCAGATTGAACCTTCATCCGAGGAGGGATGGTGATACAGACAGAGACCCACATTGGAGCACCGGACTGAGTCCCCCAAGGTCCAAATGAGGAGCAGAAGGAGGAAGAACATGAAAAAGGAAATTAGGACGGTGAGGGGTGTGATCACCCACTGATACAAGGGGACTGATTTAATGAGAGTTCACCAAGCCCAGTTGTCTGGGACTGAGCGAGCATGTAATCCAGCCAGATTCTCTGAATGAGGCCGGATTCTCTGAATGTGGCTGGCCCGGAGTCTTTCTGAAAAGCCATTGACAATGACACTGGGACTTGTTTCCTCTCCATATACTGGATTTTTGGGATCCATTATGTTTGGATGCTCACCTTCCTGGACCTGGAGGGAGGGGGGAGGAGCTTGAACTACCCACAGGGCAGGAGACCCTGACTGCTCTTGGGGATGGAGAGGGAGGAGGGGAGAGAGTGGGGGAAGTGGGAGGGTGTTGGGAGGAGGGGCGGAAATGGAGACTTTTGTATTTTGATAAACTTTGCGAAAAAAAAGAAAAATAACAAAGAATTCCCTGGCCTTTACTCTCAGCAAAAGAGGCCTGCTTCTTGCTCTCTTTAGCAGAGTTCCCCTCCCACCTGCTTCTGACCACAGTACTTCCTCTTACACCAGTGTTCTCTGCCTTCCCAATGCTGCGACCCTTTAGTACAGTTCCCCACGTTGTGGTGACCCCCAACGATAAAATTATTTTCGTTGTTACTTCATAACAATAATTTTGCTACTGTTATGAATCATAATGTAAACATCTGTGTTTTCTGGTGGTCTTAAAAAAAGTTAATCTTGATCAGAAAGAATGTGATTGATAGTTTTATGTCAACTTGACACCAGCCAAAGTCATTCGAGAGAAAGAAATCTGAATTAGAAAAATGCCTTAATAAAATTGAGTCCCAGAAATTCTCACAGTGATCTTTCAGATGTGGAGAATGAGGATTTTCAGATGACTGAAATATAATCATGGGAAAGCATCTGCTTTTCTTCCAGGTTGTAACGAAGTTATGTGAGATGAAAGAATCTCAAATGGGCTTTTGGCTGAAACTCTGTACCCCGGGGCTTGAAGACTTCTAAAAGATTTTCTGTTACAGATCTACATTCCTCTATGTTGATTGAAGCTATGACACAATCTGCATTTTAGAACAGGATGCTTTGGGGATATTTTTGTGTAAATTCCAAGATGTCTTCACTCAAAGTTTCATCAAACAACATTGCTGAGTTTTTGAGTCCAAGTTATTTGGCTAGTATATGCACCCTCAGAGTCAATCCATTCAAAGGTAAATATGGGTTGGCAGATGAGGGTTAATGGTAGGAAGGAAAAAAAAGCATCTTTGAGATCCAGAATAACATAGATCTTCCTTTTAGGGCACAGGGACAACATGCTTAGGTGGATGTTTGGGTTTAGTATTTTGGAATAAATGATTTCCACCCATATGTGGTCTTTTCTCAACACATATATACATACATGCACATGGATATAAGTATATATATATATATATAAATGTATATATGTGTGTTTGTGTGTGTATGTATGTATGTATAAAAATGTACACACAGAGAATGGATTCACTATAAGAGTCAAAGAGGAACAGGCTTCAAACAGGTTTTACTGAAGTCAGAGGCAGAGAATTGATAACCACTACAGGTGATTAGAAAATATATTAAGGACCAAGTTAGAGTGTAGATAGCCTCCACAGTGTTTAGCAACAAAGTTGAGGTATAGGACCTTGAAAAAGGTGCAGGATCCTTGATGCAAGAGGCCAGACAAGATTCAGATGAGAAAACTGATTAACGGAAATTTGGTTGGGCCTTGGCAAGCAGTTTGGTTCATAAAGATTTGAAATGAAAGAATAATAGTGAGTTCATCTTTTGCTAGTTGTCAGATACCTCCTCAGGTCATCACTGCAGTGTTTTCTCTTTTATATGAATTGATGAAGCTATATTGAATTGTAGGTCTAGTGTGTTTGATAAATTCTCAGATTTGATTATTCTGGTTTTCATTTGCATATAGGCTCTTCAATTCTTAGTTTACTTTGATAGGTTTTGGGGGAGTACCATTTTAGCTTCCAGAATAAGTTCATTGTTATCACTTTAGCTTCCAGAATAAGTTACTTGCTACCACTTTAGTTTCAAGAATAAGTTACTTGCTACTACTTTCCTCTTTGTACATCTTAGGGAAGTTGTAAAGGTAGTGTTAATGGGTACCACCAAACCCAGAGTAATTTTCCTCTTTCATGTGTTTTCAAAATAGAATGAAATGTAGTTTTGTGATATAGAGTTAATCAGGGAAAGTCACCACATGAAAGCTATTTTAATAACATTTAGTGACAAATAATTGTGAAAAATGTAATCTCTATACTTCAAAGGTTAAATAAAAGTTGGATGAAAACTTGATAGGTTCATCTTGATACTGTTTTTTTTCTGTCATTCTATCATTTTTGCTGAAAGTGTAACAATAAGATTATCACTTTTTATTTGAACCATCCCGTTTCCCTGAAAAGTCTTTAGTGGTTTTTCCTGAATCATTCTGTATTTCTGATAAAGTAAGACCTTCTGCAGATTACTTTATGCTGATAGAATAATAAAAATGAACTTCTCTTTTTTATCCATTTCTTAATTCTTTTTTTATTTTATATACCAACCCTAGTTCCCGCTCCTTCCCCATCTCCTATTCCCCACCATTTCCCATTTCCCCCCATCCACTCTTTGGTGGGAGGTAAGTTCTTCCTTGGGTAGTCAAAAAGTCTAGCAAACCAAGTTCTTTTCAATGGGCTGTATAAGTCTACATTCTTTCTCCTTTTCTTTGTTCTCTAAACATTCTTTCCTTAACACATTGAGTTTCCCCAAAATTTTGTGTGCTTACTGCTTTGCTAAATTCTTCCTATTGCATGATTGATTTCAGACAAGTTGTGTGACCTCCACTCCAAATTAAACATCATTGCTGCTTTATATTTTCTCTCCTTCATTATAGCTATAGCTCTTGAGATGTACTGCCTGCCCTCCCCACCAGAAGGGGCATGTTTTTTTTTAACTATATTTGAAGTGCCATTCAAATTCCAGGAACTCTATTGTTACATTCTTTTATTAATGACACTGAAATCTCCATGATGGAATCCTGACTTCTCATGAAGCAAACTGAAGCCATTCTAGGAACCATATTGTCCTGTTAGGATACAAGTAATTTATTGAACCAACTCAAAGAACAAGTATAAAGACAATAATCAGTCTGGTCACACCTTGAACTGAGCCAATTAATTATCCTATGCTTTTGCTCCTGGATTCATGGTCAAAAATTGATTTAGTTTTTCATCTACTTATACCGTAACTTCAAGGCATTATCCTTAAGATGAGCTTGAGATCATTATTTCTAAACAACTAGCCACCATATACTCTAAGGATTCTTACAACAACAATTTCAGCCCTAAGAAGGAGGGTAAATAAAATTTTAACAGATTTTCAATTTAGTATTAAAAATTATAGATCATTTACTGTGAAAAAATTAAAAGATATCAAACTACAACCCTTCCCTCTCAAATAAACCCCACCACTCACTGCCAATAAAGAATATACTGAATCAGATAATTTAAATATATTCAAACAGCTTTGAAAATACATAAGAACATGAAAGAGTTAATGCAAAATCAGAGCTTTCACTGTAAAGAAAATAAGACATAATTTATGCTTGAATCATTCTGAGTGATTGTTGTTCAGGAACATAAATTTATTTTATCTCAAATTCCATAGTCTAACTTGGAAGAAGGTATATGAAATTTTATAGCTTTACAGAACAGAGAAAGTTATGTCAAGGCAAGCTTCAAATATCATGGTGTGTAAACCAGAGGCATATTCTATAAGATGGAGGAAACCCCAGAAGCTATCTGATGAAATTTTTAACATTTGTGTTAGTGAAATGATAGTTGACTATTAAGGTAATAGATTCCAGTTAGTCACAAGATGTAAGTTCAGGCAAAATGGTGGAATAGCTATTGATGTTATAGAGTGCTAGAACTACCAAAATATTATGTGGATAATCTTAGGTCCTATCATATTTCAATCTCTCCTCAGTCCTAAAATTGTAATCCATTGGTCTCTATGATACAGATACTTTTCAGTTTTGTTTTATTCATGAAAGAATAATACCATACTAAATATCAAAGAATCTGAAGAGAGATAGAGAAATTAATTTTAATTTTGTAGTTGAATTTAAACATTGAAAAGAAATATGCACTCATGTGTCTCAAAATAAAATGTGATCAAGCTTAGAAAGAATCTGTGAAATGTAAGCTAGTTCATTTTTGATTACCCAGTCTGAGAAATAGAAGCAGGGAATGAAGAAAAATACTCAGCTGGGGAACTTTACCATGCATATATATTTGTTCTTAATGGGACCTAGGAAACAAAAGACGCTGAGAAGGATCAGCAGGAATAGCTAAATAAAAAGAGTAAAAGCCTTTCAAACTTGCACAAAATATGTATCTACATATACAGAGAGCTAAATGAAATAAAAATAGAATACATACTTGTTGAAAGTGGGAAATGAAGAAAGAATCTTGAATCAAAAAGATAGAAAGGGATTCATCTACACAGAATCTTCATTGTTCATCAGAAATCTAGTTCAGAGTTAGTTAATTTTGTAATACCAGTATATTGAAGGTTAAGATAGGAATTTTGCAACTGGAGTTATTGAGAGTTTTAGTCCCCTTGTAGGTCTTAGGAAGTGTGAATCCTCTGCAAGAACAGTCAATAATAATTTGAAATCTAGTTTATGCTACAAAATAAGATCAAACACTGAAATCCACATATGAAGGCACACAGGATTTAAAAGAAAGTACATGACAGAAAATTCTATCTGGGAAAAACAAATCAAATGAAAGACAGTAAACTGTCATGGTCCAGTGACAACCTGGACCATAAATTATTTCTCTGGACTGGTGTGGAGGAGTGGGAAGACACAGCTCACATGGCTTAATCTGGAGGGAGATTCTCAGTGATCACTAATAAAATCCTGAGTTCACATCCTGAAAAATTCCTCTTGTTTATTCTCCAAACAGCCTTTATACCAAAACATAAACTGAGGGAAAAATTCGTTAGCGTTCTGTTTCTTAGGTAACCAGGTGAATGGCGTTTAGTCAAGTCCACAACTTTGACCACACCTTTCTATGCCCATTTTGTCACGTCTCCCTAGTCTTCCTGCTCTGTATGCTACTTCTGTCATGTAGGCCTGAATTAGCATCTCTATTCAGGCATTCTCCAAATTACAGAAAAGAGCAAAACAACATCCTGACCCTTTGTTAGGGTAGTGACAGCCTACTGGAAGGCTATGTGACTACTTTTGGTATGACTTATGGCTTGGGAACTTGACTGCCATATCATATAGCAATATGTGCCTACAGTAAACATCCAATTATACAAGTTAAAATAAATGTAATAAAAGGAAAACACTAAATAATGCTTTAGGAAATATTTATGGTGTAAAAAATTCTATTCTTTGAAAAAGCAGATTGATACAAAGTGCCTATAAGATGCTAAGAACAATAGATTGAAATAACTCTAAAGAGGCTGGAAAGATTGTTTTATTTCCTCCAGCAGACCAAAGTTCAATTCTCAGTGCTCACATTAGAGCTCATAGTGGTCTGTTATTCCAGCTCCAGACATGATACAAAGACCTAAATGAAGGCAAAACACACATGCACATAAAATTATTAATAAAATTATAAAACTTCCTGTTGACATACCAAAGTCAAGATTTGAAAACCAGAGATAAAAAGAAATTTTGAAATTATCAAGGAAAAAGTGACTCATTAAACAAAGATGTCAAACACATTCCCTTTTAGCTTTAACTCAGATTACCAGATACATGCAGCAAGTACTTTTTCACATGTTGAGCCATATCACCAGCTTTTTATTTTCTATTAATTTTATTGTACTATTCTTTAGCTAATTTTATTTATATGCACATATATGTGAAAATATAGCAACTTTTTTCATAAAGGTTGCTTTATTATAATAACCTCATGGTTTATATGCCTATTTTTTAATATGGAATCTAAAAATAATTAAGGCAATATTTTATTCTGATTACTGTTTCCTTACATCTTATCTTCATCACATGCTTTCCATTAACTGTCATTGAAGTAATTTTCCACAAATTTACAATACTCTTTCAATTAATTGTTTTTCAAAATGAATTATTTTCTACTCTATTTCATGACATATTTTACAGGAGCCAATTATCTAATTATCTCAGTTGTTTATCTTGAAATGATTCATGTTAATTTAGCCTAGAAAATGCAAAATTAATGACAATATCTCCTTTTTCAAGTGAGTCATTTGTAACCATAGACTAAAAAATATGTTACACACATTTGTTTCCAAGGAATGTACAAGAATATTTATACTGTTCAAATATTGCTATATTTGGAAAGGAAATGCTTGTGAAGGATCATTTTCTACTTAATTGGACACATAGTTTTGAAAAAAGAGATGAATATATGTATTATGCATTAATGTATGCAGGCATACATACATGTGTACATACATGCATGCATGTATATTTTATGTATGCATACGTGGATGCTTGTGTGCATGCCTAAAATGCAAGGATATTATATTTAAAACATTATATATAATTTTTTGCTCATTAGCAACATCACCAAGGTATTGACTAATTGGCTGCCATTGTGTTGAATTCTCACAGCTGGTTTAATTACAACACCTTGTCTTCCTAAGTATCTGAGAACAACTGTTGATGTATACAAAGGAAAACTTTTTAGACCTAACAATAGACAGTAGTTTATAAACTCCTCTAACATAAGTTTCATTCTCAAGAGTAATAAAGAAATGTTGTTCTCACATGCTGGCAAGTCTTTTCTGTGTAGCAGAAATGAAGTTATTCATTAGATGTGTGCTGCTTAATTTGAATTCCTTGGCCAAAAATTGACTTTAATATTGGAAAATGAGTTTCAGAGGACAGGTTGCAAAATTATATAAAAGAAAAGTGTATTGAAGAAGAAAAAAACATCCTGTAGAAATTATAAATTCTTTCTTATAATTTCTAAATGTGAATTCACTATGATATAAATTTCATTAATTTGTGATTATTTCAAAACTATTTTCCCATAAAATCAGCATTTTTCTATTTTTTCAAAATATATTTGTACATAAATTTTACTTAGTGTAACAGAAATACAGCTGAATTTATTTTACAATTTAAATGATCATGAAAATTGTTTTTGAAATGATGATAATCTGATGACCAGAGTCAGAAAATCAAATAAATGCAGAATGATAGTGAATTTTATTTGTCCATTATAATTTTTTTCAAAATTAAATTATGATATTTGTACCCTATAAACATTTAAATTACAGAAGTATACTTTCAGTCAATTCACTATATAAAAATTATATGTCAATGAATCTAATAAAATAACATGACTATGAATTAGCCTATTTTCTATTATTATGGTAAAATACCTGCTATGGAGTAGTTTATTTAAAAACATACATAGATTTGGTGTGCATGATGCATATTGGAGCATCAGATATCCTATAGTTTTATCCTTTTATACAACACATTCTAGAAAATAGCATCATGAAAGAATTAAACGGTGGAGAGAAAAAAGATCACAAGATGGAATTCTATAGGGTTTTGGTGATCATGTTTCTACTTTTATTACAATACTCAAAGCATCTCCTCTGTGATATTTTGAATATTTCATATATAATGTAAAGTAACATAAAAGGTAAAAATGTGATAATAGAATGGGTTTAAAGTCATTTAAGGAAACAAAGTTTTACATGACAGGAAGGCTCTATTCTTTGAATGAATAGATAAGAGATCATAGTATAGAGACAATTCAGAAGATATAAAAATAAAGCTGAAATTATACTAAATTTTCAACCACATATAAGATATAATATTCAAGTTGTACTAAATAATCACATGCTACCTAAGTTCAGCCATACAATCTAATAATTTTATAAATTTAAATAAAAAATTAAATATATCACATTAAATGTAAGTTAAAATAGAAATATGATAAGATAATGATGTCTTTAGAAAGTCTAATAATCTTCAATTGTGACTATATAAATATGGGTTAAAGATAAATTATATTTTAGTACATGTATGTAACAAGATACACTTAAGCAAGATATAAAAATACTTCCTACAAATCAGCAACGAAGAACAAGTACTTCAATTAAAATTTGTCAAATGGGTTAAACACATATTTTTAAAAGATAATAAGTGCACATGGTTCACAAACATTAAAATTGCTTTCAACTTTATAGTAACTGAAGGATGCAATATATAATCACAATTTTAAATCACACTGTCAAAACAAGTTCATGTAACAGGCTCTACTAATAGTGTCTAATATTAATATTTGGCATTAACTATATATCATAAAATTACTAATAAAAATACTTTGGAATGAGATAAGTTGTTTAAAATATGTACACCTAACCTATGACATGCAAGCTATATTTGTAGGGAGAATCTAACTTAATACTTACCTAAGAAGAAAGAATATATATGTATAACTTTATCCAATATTTTAAAATATATACATAACCAACACAGCCTTTAGACAACATATGTCCAAGACTAAAAAAAATAATAAATGATAATTTCCGTAGGCTAAGACAGTGAATAACACATATAGAGATCTCAATGAGTAATGACTATCAGTGATTTTCAACATGTGATACAAGATGTGGTAGTATTTAGTTTATAAATTATGAAGAATTTTTTGATGCACAAATGTTAAATATGGACATGTCTTTTTTTTCCTTTAATGAATATATAGTTCCCTTTGTTATTTAATTTGATTAAGTTTGATTTGAGGTCTCTTTTCTTACATATTAAAATGACTATCCTGGCTTAATTCTTAGGTCCTTTTGTGTGGAATATCGTTTCCATCCTTTTACCTTGAGGTAGTATCACTTCTTGATGTTAAGGATTGTTTATTGAATGCAGATGTATGGATTTTGCTTTTGGTAGTCAATATTTGTTTGTATTCTATTTCTATGTAGTCAAGAAGATGTATTTAAAATTGACAAAACAAAAAGAAACAAAAGGGAAATTTTCTTGTGACAAAGTCATGAAATAGTTTTAAGATATTTGTCATTAAATTTTGAAGAATCACAGAAAACAAAATAACAAAGAGACTAAATTACAAAGTTTCAAGATTTTCAAAATGGAAAATTACTGAATTTCAGAAACTAAGACTCATTGTGACTAAAATCTGTACCTTAGTAGTACCTGAAAGACAATGAAATACTTTTTTGAAATCTATAAGCATTTTATGAAAAAATTAATGAATGTAAAGCTCATCATTATAGGTTAATAGTTAAATAAAAAGCACCTTTCTCTTGTTTATTATCACACACTATTGCAATTCTATGGAAACTTAACATTACAACATATTATTAAAGGTCCTTCATCCTTTTCCTTATATTTTTGAAAAGCATCATAATGTATCTGTTTAGAAAAACAAGTAATATGCTTCTTGCAAATTATGGAAGCATCATAATGTAATTGTTTTGAAAAAGAAGTAATATATTTCTTGTGAAATATAAAGAATTAAGGTCTGGTTAAGATAATTCTTTGTGTAAAGGTATTTGTAACCAAGCTTCAAAATATGAACTTAATTCCTATGAAAAACATGCTAGGAGCAGAAAAAAATGAAATTAATTTCCCTTAATTTCAACATATATATATATATATATGTGTGTGTGTGTGTGTGTGTGTGTGTGTGTCTTATATGTGTCCTTATACATGCACAAACACACACACACACACAAACACATAGAAACACATGCATGCACAGAAAACCACAGAGAGAGAAAAAGAGAAAAACACACACACACGCTCACAAACAGATGAATTCAAAATGTAAGCTATTATTTCATTTATCTTTCCTGTCTAGATCTCGGATCCATAAGTTAGATGCATATATAAAAGTCATTTTTAATAAAACTGCCAAGGAATAAATTTTAAAATTTAGGTTTAAAATGCCTTTCAAAAATAAGTGGATATTGTTATGTAGCCAAAGATGACCTAGGAATATATTTATGTATGCCAAACGATGTCATGCAAGTCACTACAAATCACCTATTTCTGCCTTATGAATGATATAACTACTTGTAACATGAGGGGCCAGCTTGTTGGTGTTTCTGTCCCACTCGGTACATCACAGCCAGCAAGTCCCAAAGAAAATTACATAGAGTCTACATTAGGTTATAAACTGATTGCCCCATTAGCTCAGTCTTCTTTTTAACTAATTCTTACATCTTCTGGTAATCCATAATTCTTCTCTGTGTTAGCCATGTGGCTCAGTACCTTTTCTAGTAGGGCAGGTCACATGTTGCTTCTTCAGTGGTCTGAGAAGGAATGGCGAAGGGAGCTTCCTGCTTCCCAGAATTCTCCTGTTCTCATTGCATCACCTCTACTTCCTGTCTGGTTTTCCCACCTATACTTCCTGCCTGGCCAATCCGCATTTATTTAAAATATAATTGACAGATTATAGACAATTCTCCCACACCATTTCCCCTTCTTCTTCTTTTTTTTTTTAAACAAAGAAAATACCTATAGTCCATTTTTTGGGAATGTGGGCATAGTATTCCAGGCTACCTCTGGCTGGTTGGGGGCACTGATAATCTTATGGGGACCTAAAGAAAATTTAGAGTTATAATCAAGTTCTGACTGGAGTATTCTGTGAGTCCTGACAATCTCAGGCAGCATCTTGAATCCATTCTGGATGTAGAACTCAGACATCTGGGCCATCTATTCCTACTGGGGATTTCTCGGATGGTCTTCCTTGGTCAAACTGGATTTTTCTTAACTCATAAAAAATCCACAGCCTCTCATTTTCTGTGGAAACAAAAGCAAAATCTCTTCTCCAAAGAAACATACCATTTGACTTCAGTATTGAAGCCAAGGTATTTTCAAAATATCTATCTTGGGTTAGTTCAGCAGCATTTATAAACAAATATCTTTTAGCAGCTGTTGCTCCTTCCTCAGCATTCAAACAATTCAAAGAGAGCATAACAGCATGCAGTATCAAGATTCTCTCTGTATTTTCCATCTTTATGCAGCTTTACATTAACCTCTATTTCTTTTATTTTTACTTTTACTTTTTGAGACAGGTTCTCTGTATATCTTTGTCCTGGAATAACTATGTAGACCAGGCTGTCCTTGAACTCACAGAGATCCTTCTGTCTCTGCCTCCCCAGCACTGAGATTAAAGGTGTCTGCCACAACACCTTGAATTCACAGAGGTCTGTCTGCCTCTGCTTCCCAAACTTTGGGATTTAAGGTGTGTGCTACCACACCTTGAATTCACAGAGATCTGTCTGCCTTTGCCTCCCAGGCGTTGGGATTAAAGGTGTGTACCACCACACCAAACTATTCTCTTTCTCTCTCTCCTTTTTTTTTACTTTAAGAACTTTAACTTTTAGCCTGCATATATTTTTAACACACTGTAAACCATTTAGAGGTTTTCTTCATCTTTGAATCTCTCTTTACTGTATATCTCTCTTTTTCTGACTACATGAGTCATTAAAGAGAATATTAGATCCATGGCTTTGATAGCAGAATCCAGCCCATTCCTTTGCTTTCCAGTCTCATGGTGGAGGTACTGCTGGAGTCATTTTTCTTGCCACAACTCTGTGGCACTTCAAGGTCCCTGCCAGTAAGCAAGCTTCAGCATTCTGCTCACAGACCACACTCAGTCAGACTGCCTGCCTGAAAGAGTCAGAGTTTGCCCTGACAGGACAGCCCAGAAAACCGGCATTTTAAAACAGTGCAGCTTTTTTCCTGCTACAGCTGAAAACCAAAAAGCATGCCTTCAGCTTTTCATCAATACTGATTAAGTGTTTCGTGGCAGGACCTCTTAAAAGTGCTGCAGGGTTTTTCAGCTAAAGCTGAGTCAGGAAGCTTCACATAGATGAGAGAGCTTGCTTGCCTCTAGCAAGCAGAGAAGACCTGAGAAATTGCTGCTACCAAGAAACCATGCTTTACTTTATTCTTTCCCAAGCTTTCTCAAGTTTTCTGTAGATTAAGTTATCCACATCTGGGCACCATCTGTAACATGAGGGCTGGCTTGTTGGGGTATCTGTCTCACCCAGTACCCTACAGCCGGCAAATCCCAAAGACAATCACACAAAGTCCACATTAGGTTATAAACTGATTGGCCCATTAGGTCAAGCAACTTATTAGCTCTTATAACTTATGTTACCCCATTATCCTTATCTATGTTAGCCATATGACTTGGTACCTTTTTCAGTTGTCAGCTCACATGTTGCTGCTTCAGTGGTCTGCACAGGAGTGGTAAAGGGAGCTTCCTGCTTCCCAGAATTCTCCTGTTCTCATTGCATCACCTCTACTTCCTGTCTGGTTTTCCCACCTATACTTCCTGCCTGGCCAATCAGCATTTATTTAAAATATAATTGATAGATCACGGACAATTCTCCCACACCAACTACTGGTATGCAAAACAATGTCTGGATAAATCATTGTTGAATTTGGTTTATATCACATATACTGAGGTATTTAAACACTTTGTCCCCAGTTTGTGACACTGTTTAGAGAAGAAATAGAGGCCATTGAGAAATGATCTGTACTGGTTTGTTCATCTTTTGTTTCATATACATCTTAAACCAATTACCAGGGTTGGCCTTGTCCATAATAAGCTCTGGAGTTGCAGTGATATCCTGGGAAGCCTGGCTATACTTAGAATCACAATAGGACAGTTCTGAAGGGGTCAATCCACAATAAGACATCTTAGAAGAAATGGAGTTTCAGTAGGACAGCTCTTAAGGGGTAAGGCCACAATAGGACCACTCTGGAGGTGTAGATTAGCAATAGGCCAGCTCTAGAGGGATAGAGCCTCAATAGGACAGCTCTGGAGGCTAGAGCTGCAATAGGACAGTTTAACCCTGGAGAAGAAGTGTCTGACTATTGGGAAGCCAGGCTACCTAGACTTGCAATAAGGCAGCTCAGCCCTGAAGGAAAGGTGTCCATACTCTCGGAAAGCCAGGATGACTGAAGTTAGTGTTTGGTGGGGGATGATCTCCCAACAAGATATAGCAATACTTTTCTTCTCCTGGAGAGCCACTATAGCTGAGATCTGTTCTGTTACCATCAGGTAATGTCCTAGAATAACTATTTCTTCTCCAGCCCAAGATGTTACTTCTTTTGTTATCATTCTGGTAATTTGGAAGCCTCTGAAGAAATGTAGCAATCTTCTCCTGCTTCGGCAAATATTGTTACATTTTCTGCTCAGCCTGGCTCTTCACCCACTAGGGAGTTTTCAAGCCAGGTTCTTCTGTTCTAATCCATCTTGTTCAAGCCCCCCATAAGCGTGTTTTTCAGAAAGAACTTTCATCTCTTTCCCCTAAGGAATGTCCAAGTCATAATCTTCTACTCTGCTTTGGCAAATGAAGATCACCACGCAAGATTTTGAGAAAGATTTTTTTTTTTCTGAAGGAGAGGTGTTTTTAGAATAGAGGAAGAATAAATTAGGAGAAGGCACTAGGAAAAATTAGAAGTAGGTCAGGATATTAGAATAAAAGCAAAAGGATAAAGAGACTTTCTTGAAAAAGCACATGTGACAGAGTTGATTCATTTGACCTCAGATTTCTCTTAGTCTTCCCCTTGCTGTAGTGTTCTCTCTGAACCCAGAGGAGGCACTGAGGCTGGTCCTCCAAGGTCCTCATTAGACTTACAAACTAAATCTATCATTAGTTGGGAGCTTTCTTCTAAACTGATGAACATGTAGAAAGATCTGAAGAACATGTCATTACCATCACAGGAATGAAGGATCCATGTAAGAGCAAGCAGACTAATGTGAAACAGGATTCTGTCACTGTGCAATGAAGTCTTACCTTTTTATTTTTTTTTAAACTTGAACACCCAATTATTTTTCAAGATATTCTAAATGTAGTTATTTTAATTTCATTTTCAATTGTTAATTACTACTCTATAGAAATTAATTTTTCTTTTGTTTATATTAATTTGGTATCTTCCAGGTATGTCAAACTGTTTGTTAGTTCTTTTAAGTTTTTAGTGCATTCCTTAATACTATCTGCATGTAAATTCCATTATTTGCAAACAGAGGTATTTGTATGTCCTTTCAGAGGGCTATATATCAGAACAGAATCCTCTGAACGTCTCTCCTTCACCCCATTCAAAGTTCTGAGCAATTTGGAGGATTACATATCTTTAGGAAAAGCCTATCTAATACAGATTGTGGTGGTAAGACTATGGGAAAGGAAGGCATTTAAATTAGTTTCTCAAACACTAACCTCCATCTCAGGATCAATTTTTTAATCCAGTGGCTGATGGGGGGTATAATAAGCCCAAGCAGTTCTTGTTTATCTATATACTTTGATTGTCTATAGTTTCTTTTATTAAAAACAACAAGCTTTTTTTTTTTCAAGAGTGTATATCTATATTCACTGGTGCCTGCAGAGAAGATGAGCATTGATTAGATTTCCTGGAGTTACAGAAGCTTGTAAAACCAACAATGTAGGTGTTGGGAACTGAAGTCTGGTCCATAAAAGAGCAGGTGTGCAAAAACTAGCAATAAAAAATTGAAACAGAATAAATTTTAGTTTTTTATTGCTGATGTTTTTGTAAAAACACACTTTACACCTGATAAATGTAGGAAGCCTGATTTTTTTTAGCCCCAATAATATTTTGTGGGTCATAGAGAGGAATGTATTAATCCATATATCCCTTGTACCTGCTCAAAACCATGTACAAACTTTAATGTTCTTTGGATAGAAATGTCTTATGGTTTTTAAAAAAAAGGTCAGATAAATCAAAGGTGCTGTTACAAATAAACGAAAGAATTATTATCATGAACTTTTCATTTACCTTCTATTGTATAATGACAATTTTAAATAACAGTTTAAATCAGAACATTTAAATCTTATGAGAAAACCACTAACTTCTTAATTCATATCTAGTTACTAATTCTTGGAGGGTGCCTCAATGTTGCCAGTAAAAATAAACACAAACATGTAATTCAGAAAGCGTTTTCAACACAATAATTGAGCTCTACAACAAAATAAAAAAATATAACTCACATTATTTTTTAATTTAATTATTTTATTAGACTGTTTCTCTTTAATGGTAAAAAAAGGAATGCTCATTTTTAAAGAACAGAATAAGTAAAAAATTATCTATTTTTAACATTTCCATTGGAAATTCTAGCCAAAGCAATCAAATGAGAAAAATTAAAAAATAAACAAATTGAAAAGAAAGATTTATTTGTGAAGGAAGAGTTGAGAAGAGTGGCCAGGGAGGGAAAACCTCTGCCAGGGAGGAAAAAAACAGGTTGAAAAGCCTATACAGGGCTTCTTTTTTTTAATTATTTTTTTATTTTTTTAAAGTTTATTAAAATATAAAAGTTTCCATTTTCGCCCCTCCTCCCAACACCCTCCCACTCCCCCCACTCCCTCTCCTCTTCCCTCTCCATCCCTAAGAGCAGTAAGGGTTTCCTGCCCTGTGGGTAGTTCAAGTTCCTCCCCGCTCCCTCCAGGACCAGGAAGGTGAGTATCCAATCAGACTGGATCCCCAAAAATCCAGAATATGCAGAGGAAACAAGTCCCAGAGTCATTGTCAATGGCTTTTTAGAAAGACTTCGGGCCAGCCACATTCAGAGAATCCAGCCTCCTCCAGAGAATCTGGTTGGATCAAGCGCTCCTTCAGTCCCATTCAACTGGCCTTGGTGAACTCTCATTAGATCAGTCGCCTTGTATCAGTGGGTGATCGCTCCCCTTGCGGTTCTGATTTACTTTATCATGTTCTTCCTCCTTCTGCTCCTCCTTTGGACCTTGGGGGGCTCAGTCCGGTATTCCAATGTGGGTCTCCGTCTGCATCGCCATCCATCGCCAGATGAAGGTTCCCTCTGATCTTGCCCTCCCTGCTCACGTTCTTCTTCCTTCTGCTTCTCGGTTGGACCTAGGCAGTTAAGTCCAGTGTCCCAACCTGGGTCCCCGTCTCTATCTCCATCTATTGCCAGATGAAGGATCTATGGTGATAAGCAAAATATTCATCAGTATGGTTATGGGCCAAGGCCAGTTCAGGCATCCTCTCCTCTGTCCAGAGAATAATCTGGGGATCTCTCCTTGGACCTGGGATCCCATTTACAGACAAGTCTCTAGTAAACCCTAAACTGACTTTCACAGTTGAGATATATTCTTCCCTGAACCCATATCTATCCTTCCTCCCTCCCCCCTCCCAGTACCCCGAGCATTTCCCATTCATCCCCTGCTCCCTTCTCTCTAACCTCCTCCCCTTCCAACTACCCTCCCAACACCCCATGCACCCTTGGTTACCTGGGACTCTTGTCTATTTCCAATCTCCAGGAGGAAAACTACCTGAATTTTCTTCAGGATCACCTTCTTATTTAGCTTCTCTAGGATCACAAATAATATGCTCAAAGACCCTTAATTATGTCTAGAATCCACTTATGAGTGAATACATACCTTATTCCTCTTTTGGATCTGGCTTACCTGACTCAGTAAAGCGTTTTCTTTTTCTTTTTTTTTTCTTTTTCTTTTTATTTATTTATTTATTTTTAATTTTTACTGGGAACCTCTCAAGAATCAAGTCTCTTGCAAACCCTAGAATGGCTCTCTTAGTTGCTATATAAACTTTCCTGCTCCCATAACCATCCTTCCTCCCTCCCCCCTCCCATTCCCCCAAGCCATACCCAATTCTCGCCCTCTCCCCTCTCCCTTACCATCTTCCCTTACTTCCACCCCCCAACCCCCCATGCAGCCGACTTTGATTGGCAATCTTGCCTAGTTCTATTATCCTGGAGGATAACTATATAAATTTTCTTCAGGTTCACCTTCTTATCTAGATTCTCTAGGATCACAAATTATAGACCCAAAGACCTTTAACTATGGCTAGAATCCACTTATGAGTGAGTACATACCATATTCCTCTTTTTGGGTCTGGGTTACCTCACTCAGTAAAGCGTTTTCTATTTCCATCCATTTGCATGCAAAATTCAAGATGTCATTGTTCTTTACCGCTGAGTAAAACTCTAATGTACATTTGTTCCACACCTTCTTTAACCATTCTTCTATTGAGGGGCACCTAGGCTGTTTCCACGTTCTGGCTATTACAAATAGTGCTGCTATGAACATAGTTGAGCCAATACTTTTGTAGTATGATATTACATCTCTTGGGTATATTCCCAAGAGTGGAATTGCTGTGTCCTGAGGGAGGTTGACTCCCAGTTTCCTGAGAAACCACCACACTGATTTCCACAGTGGCTGCACAAGTTTGAATTCCCACCAACAATGAATGAGTGTTCCCCTCATTCCACATCCTCTCCAGCACAGGCTATCATTGGTGTTTTAGATTTTAGCTATTCTGACAGGTGTAAGATGGTATCTCAAAGTGGTTTTGATTTGCATTTCCCTGATCGCTAAGGAGGTTGAGCATGACCTTAAGTGTCTTCTGGCCATTCGAAGATCATCTGTTGTGAATCCTCTGTTCAGATCAGCACGCCATTTTTTAATTGGGTTAATTAGAGTTTTAGTGTCTAGTTTCTTGAGTTCTTTGTATATTCTGGAGATCAGACCTTTGTCTGATGAGGGGTTGGTGAAGATCTTCTCCCAGTCAGAAGGCAGCCTTTTTGTCTTACTGACAGTGTCCTTTTCTTTACAGAAGCTTCTCAGTTTCAGCAGGTCCCATTTATTCATTGTTTCTCTTATTGTCTGTTCTACTGGGGTCCTACTTAGGAAGT
This sequence comes from Myodes glareolus, assembly GCF_982192425.1. Classification (NCBI taxonomy): domain Eukaryota; kingdom Metazoa; phylum Chordata; class Mammalia; order Rodentia; family Cricetidae; genus Myodes; species Myodes glareolus. The sequence continues at coordinate 65,872,066 of NC_142053.1, read as the reverse complement.
GGCCTCCTTTGCCTATACCTTGTAGACTACTTCCCACTTTCTCTTCTGTCAGGTTCAAAGTGGAAAGATTGATGTTGATGTCTTTAATCCATTTGGACTTGAGTTTTGTGCATGGTGATAGATATGGATCTATTTTCATTCTTCTACAGGTTGACATCCAGTTATGCCAGCACCATTTGTTGAAGACGCTTTACTTCTTCCATTGTATACCTTTACCTCCCTTGTTGAAAGTTAGGTGTTCATAGGTTTGAGGGTTAGTATCCGGGTCTTCTATTCGATTCCATAGGTCGACTTCTCTGTTCTTATGCCAATACCAAGCTGCTTTCAATACTGTAGCTCTGTAATAGAGTTTGAAGTCAGGGATAGTAATGCCTCCAGAAGTTCCTTTATTGTATAAGATTGTTTTGGCTATCCTGGGTTTTTTGTTTTGCCATATAAACTTGATTATTGTTCTCTCAAGGTCTGTGAAGAAGTTTGGTGGGATTTTGATGGGAATTGCATTAAATCTATAGATTGCTTTTAGTAGAATTGCCATTTTTACTATGTTGATTCTCCCAATCCAAGAGCAGGGGAGGTCTTTCCATTTTCTGGTATCTTTCTCAATTTCTTTCTTCAAGGACTTAAAGTTCTTGTCAAATAGGTCTTTCACTTCCTTGGTTAGAGTTACCCCAAGATATTTTATGCTATTTGTGGCTATCATGAAAGGTGATGTTTCTCTGATTTCCCTCTCTGCTTCTTTGTTCTTTGTGTATAGGAGGGCAACCGAATTTTGGAGTTAATCTTGTATCCTGCCACATTACTAAATGTGTTTATCAACTGTAGGAGTTCTTTGGTAAAGTTTTTGGGGTTGCTTATGTACACCATCATATCATCAGCAAATAAGGAAAGTTTAACTTCATCCTTTCAAATTCGAATCCCCTTGATCCCCTTATGTTGTCTTATTGCTATTGCTAGAACTTCAAACACTATATTGAAGAGGTATGGAGAGAGTGGACAGCCTTGTCGTGTTCCTGATTTTTGTGGAAAGGCTTTGAGTTTCTCTCCATTCAATTTGATGTTAGCTGTCAGCTTGCTGTATATTGTTTTTATTATATTTAGGCATGATCCTTGTATCCCCGGTATCTTCAACACCTTTATCATAAATGGGTGTGAATTTTGTCAAATGCTTTTGCAGCATCCAATGCAATGATCATATGGTTTTTATCTTTCAGTTTCTTTATATGATGGATTACATTGATAGATTTGCGTATGCTGAACCAACCCTGCATCTCTGGGATGAAGCCCACTTGATCATAATGGATAATTTTTCTAATGTATTCTTGGATTCGTTTTGCCAGTATGTTATTGAGAATTTTCGCATCGATGTTCATGACTGAGATTGACCTGTAATTCTCATTTTTGGTTGTGTCTTTGTGTGATTTTGGTATTAGGGTAACTGTAACTTCATAAAAGGAGATTGGCAGTTACTCTTCTGTTTCTATATTGTGGAATACATTAAGGAGTATAGGTATTAACTCTTCCTGGAAGATCTGGTAGAATTCTGCATTGAAACCATCTGCTCCTGGGCTTTTTTTGGTAGGGAGATTTTTGATAACAGCTTCTAATTCTTCATGACTAACAGGTCTACTGAGATTGTTCACCTGGTCTTGGTTCAATTTTGGTATATTGTACTTATCTAAAAAATGTCCATTTCTTTTACATTTTCCAACTTTGTGGCATATAAACTTTCATAGTAAGATTTAATGATTCTGTGAATTTCCTCTGTGTCTGTGGTTATGTCCCCCTTTTCATTTCTGATCCTATTAATTTGCACGTTCTCTCTCTGCCGTTTGATTAGTTTGGATAGGGGTTTGTCAATATTGTTGATATTCTCTAAGAACCAGCTTTTTGATTCATTGATTCTTTGGATTGTTTTCTGTGTTTCTATTTTGTTGATTTCAGCCCTCAGTTTGATTATTTCCAGTCTTCTACTCCTCCTGGGTAAATCAGCTTCTTTTTTTTCTAGAGCTTTCAGGTGTGCTGTTAAGTCTCCAATGTGTGCTTTCTCCATTTTCTTTAATTGGGCACTTAGTGCTATGAACTTTCCTCTTACCACTGCTTTCATTGTGTCCCATAGGTTTGAATACGTTGTGTCTTTGTTTTCATTAAATTCATGGAAGAGTTTAATTTTTTCTTTATTTCTTCCTTGACCCAGGGGTGATTACGTAGTTTACTGTTCAACTTCCATGAGTTTGTTGGCTTCCTGGCGGTACCATTGTTGTTGAATTCTAATTTTAATCCATGGTGATCTGACAAGACACAGATGGTTACTAATATTTTTTTGTATCTGTGGAAGTTTGCTTTGTTACCAAGGATGTGGTCAATTTTTGAGAAGGTTCCATGAGCTGCAGAGAAGAAGGTATATTCTTTCCTATTTGGGTGGAGTGTTCTATAGATGTCTGTTAAGTCCATTTGATTCAGTACCTCCAATAAATCTCTTATTTCTCTGTTAGGTTTCTGTCTGATTGACCTGTCCATTGGTAAGTGAGGAGTGTTGAAGTGTCCTAGTATTAGTGTCTGTGGTTTGATGACTGCCTTGAGTTCTAGTAGAGTTTCTTTTACATATGTGGGTGCCTTTATATTAGGGGCATAGTTATTCAGGATTGAGACTTCTTCCTGATGAATTGTTCCTGTTATGAGTATGAAATGTCCATCTCCATCTCTTCTGATTGATTTTAGTTTGAAGTCGATTTTGTTAGATATGAGAATGGCCACACCCACTTGTTTCTTAGGTCCATTTGCTTGGAAAACCTTTTCCCAATCCTTCACTCTGAGTAGGTGTCTGTCTTTGTGGTTGAGGTGTGTTTCTTGTAAACAGCAGAATGTTGGATCCTGTTTTCGTATCCAATTTCTAAGTCTGTGCCTCTTTATAGGTGAGTTGAGTCCATTGATATTGTGATATTAATGACCAGTGATTGATGACTCTGATCATTTTTTTGGGTAGTAGAGTGTATGTGTTTTCCTTCTTTGAGTTGTGCTTGTGAAGTGTCACTAGATGTCTGAGTTATTATAGGCAGTGTTGGGAATGTTGGATTCCTTGGGTTGTGATTTTCCTTCTAATATTCTCTGTAAGGCTGGATTAGTAGCTACATATTGTTTAAATTTTTTTTATTCTGGAATATTTTGTTTTCTCCGTTGAGAGTGAACAATAGCTTTGCTGGGTAAAGTAGTCTGGGCTTGCATCCATGGTCTCTTAGTTTCTGCAGTACCTCTATCCAGGATCTTCTGGCTTTCATCGTTTCCATAGAGAAGTCTGGTGTAAGTCTGATAGGTTTACCTTTATAAGTTACTTGACCTTTTTCCTTTGCAGCTCTCAATATCCTTTCTTTAGTCTGAATGCTTTGTGTTTTGATTATTACATGGTGAGTGGATGTTTTTTTCTGATCCAGTCTATTCGGTGTTCTGTATGTTTCTTGAACCTTCATAGGAATATCGTTCTTTAGCATGGGAAAGTTTTCTTCTATAATTTTGTTGAGTATATTTTCTGGACCTTTGAAATGCAATTCTTCTCCTTCTTCTACTCCTATTATTCTTAGATTTGTTTTTTTTTTATTGTGTCCCACAGTTCCTGAATGTTTTGTGATGAGAATTTGTTGGATTTGCTGTTTTCTTTGGTCAGAGTGTTTAATTTCTCTATGGTGTCCTCAGAGTCTGAGATTCTTTCTTCTATCTCTTGCATTCTGTTGGTTATGCTTGTTTCTGAAGTCTCTGTTCATTTACCTAGATTTTCCATAGCCAGCCGTCCCTCGGTTTGTGATTTCTTCATTGACTCCATTTCAGTTTTCAAATCTTGAACTGTTTCTATTACCTGTTTGATTGTTTTTTCTTGGTTTCCCAGAATTTCATTTACGGATTTACTCATTTTCTTCAAACTTTTTGGTATATTTCTCTTCCATTTCTTTACTCATTTCCTCAATCTTTTTGTTATACTTATTTTCCATTTCTTTACAGCAGATTTTCACCTCCTGTTTAAGTTCCTCTATTATTTTCATAAAGAAGCGCTTAGAGTCGATTTCTTCTATTTCTTCTGGAGTAGGGTGTTCAATTCTTCTAGTTTCGAGCTCCCTGGATTCTGGAGATGTCATGTTGCCTTTCAGGTTTTTGGAGGAATTCTTGCATTGGCGCCTGCCCATCTCCTCCACTCTGGATGAAACTCCTCAGCACTTTCTGGATAGAGCTCCTCAACACTCTCTGGGTAGGACTTCTCAGCACTCTCTGGATAGAGCTCCTCAGCACTCTCTGGGAAGAGCTTCTCAGTAGTGCAACAGGGTAGCTGGTCTTCCCAGGACCTGGGAGACAAATGACCCGCAGCAGTGGGGGGAGGGAGGGGTCCCTTGGAACACCGAAGACCCTGCTGCAGAAGCTGAGGGGGGAGGGGCTGTGCTCTCTTACCGGACAGGCAGGCTGCCCAGGCAAGCACCCACTCACCTCTCTGGGAAGAGCTCCTCAGCAGTGCAACAGGGCTAGCTGGTCTTTCCAGGACCCGGGAGACAAAGGGCCCACAGTAGTGGGGGGAGGGAGGGGTCCCTTGGAACTCCGAAGACCCTGCCACAGAAGCTGAGGGGGGAGGGGCTGTGCTCTCTTCCCGGACAGGCAGGCTGCCCAGGTGAGCACCCACTCACCTCTCTGGGAAGAGCTCCTCATCAGTGCAACAGGGCTAGCTGGTCTCCCCAGGACCCAGGAGACAAAAGCTTTACAGGGCTTCTTAAGGGTGCAATTTTCCCAAGGAAAAGAGGAATTGGTTAATTTCTACCTGCTCAGGGACTGGTTAGTTTAGTTTTTCAGGGTTGTAGATGGCTCTGATTTCATGGCCAAACCATTTTTCTTTCACGGATCCTTTTTTACCTTTTTTATTCTAATCTTAGGACTAGGCCATATTTCTTTCACTGGCTCTGATTCTAGGGACAAAGTGTGTTTCTTTGGCACTGGATTCAGAGTCAGGGCATGTTTTTTGATTCTGGGTTCAGGGATGAAGATGTTTATTTCCCTCACTCATACCTCCAATCTAAGGCTTGCTTTTTTCATTGGCTCTGAGTTTTGAGTCAGGGTGCCCAGTGATTGGTTGCTTACCTGCTCTAGTTGTCCCATTTATCCTACACTGTGCTCTCTCGCATCTTTCAGAAAGAAAATGCACCACAGACTTGATCACAGGTGACATATTTAGGAGGTGAAACATTGCTGAAGAAAGTATATCACTGGGCATGAACCAAGCGAGTTCAAAGTCTTGCCCCATTCCAGTTTACTATCTCTATATTCTGTTTGTGGTTGAAGATGTGATACCTCAGCTTCATTCTCTAGCTGTCTGCTGTGACTCCTCTCTCTCTCTCTCCCTCTCTCTCTCTCTCTCTCTTTCTCTTTCTCTCTCTGGAGCAATAAGTCCAAATCTATTATTTCTATTATAAATAATTTTTGAATTAGTAGCTACGTATTGTTTAAATTTGTTTTTATCCTGGAATATTTTGTTTTCTCCGTTGATAGTGAACAATAGCTTGGCTGGGTAAAGTAGTCTGGGTTTGCATCCATGGTCTCTTAGTTTCTGCAGTACCTCTATCCAGGACCTTCTGGCTTTCATGGTTTCCATAGAGAAGTCTGGTGTAAGTCTGATAGGTTTACCTTTATAAGTTACTTGACCTTTTTCCTTTGCAGCTTTCAATATCCTTTCTTTAGTCTGAATGCTTTGTGTTTTGATTATTATATGACGAGGGGATGTTTTTTTCTGATCCAGTCTATTCGGTGTTCTGTATGCTTCTTGAACCTTCATAGGAATATCGTTCTTTAGGATGGGAAAGTTTTCTTCTATAATTTTGTTGAGTATATTTTCTGGACCTTTGAAATGCAATTCTTCTCCTTCTTCTACTCCTATTATTCTTAGATTTGGTTTTTTTATTGTGTCCCACAGTTCCTGAATGTTTTGTGATGAGAATTTGTTGGATTTGCTGTTTTCCTTGGACAGAGTGTTTAATTTCTCTATGGTGTCCTCAGAGTCTGAGATTCTTTCTTCTATCTCTTGTATTCTATTGGTTAAGCTTGTTTCTGAAGTCTCTGTTCGTTTACCCAGATTTTCCATAGCCAGCCGTCCCTCGGTTTGTGCTTTCTTCATTGACTCCATTTCAGTTTTCAAATCTTGAACTCTTTCTATTACCTGTTTGATTGTTTTTTCTTGGTTTCCCAGAATTTCATTTACGGATTTACTCATTTCTTCAAACTTTTTGGTATATTTCTCTTCCATTTCTTTACCCATTTCCTCAATTTTTTTGTTATACTTATCTTCCATTTCTTTACGGCAGATTTTCACCTCCTGTTTAAGTTCCTCTATTATTTTCATAAAGAAGCGCTTAGAGTCAATTTCTTCTATTTCTTCTGGCGTAGGATGTTCAATTCTTCTAGTTTCGAGCTCCCTGGATTCTGGCGATGTCATGTTGCCTTTCAGGTTGTTGGAGGAATTCTTGCATTGGCGCCTGCCCATCTCCTAATCCAGCCTTACAGAGAATACTAGAAGGAAAATCCCAACCCAAGGAATCCAACATTCCCAACACTGCCTACATTAACTCAGACATCTAGCGACCCTCCACAAGCACAACTTCCACAGATACAAAAAAATATTAGTGACCACCTGTGTCTTGTGAGATCACCATGGATTAAAATTAGAATTCAACAACAATGGTACCCCCATGAAGCCAACAAACTCATGGAAGTTGAAGAGTCAACTACTAAATCACCCCTGGGTCAAGGAAGAAATAAAGAAAGAAATTAAAGTCTTCCTTGAATATAATGAAAACAAAGACACAACGTATTCAAACCTATGGGACACAATGAAAGCAGTGCTAAGAGGAAAGTTCATAGCACTAAGTGCCCACCTAAAGAAAACAGAGAAAGCACACATTGGAGACTTAACAACACACTTGAAAGCTCTAGAAAAAAAAGAAGCTGATTTACCCAAACTAATCAAACGGCAGAGAGAGAACTTGCAAATTAATAGGATCAGAAATGAAAAGGGGGACATAACCACAGACACAGAGGAAATACAGAGAATCATTAGATCTTACTACGAAAGTTTATATGCCACAAAGTTGGAAAATGTAAAAGAAATGGACATTTTTTTAGATAAGTACCATATACCAAAGTTGAACCAAGACCAGATGAAGAATCTAAATAGACCTGTTAGTCGTGAAGAACTAGAAGCTGTTATCAAAAATCTCCCTACCAAAAAAAGCCCAGGACCAGATGGTTTCAATGCAGAATTCTACCAGAACTTCCAGGAAGAGCTAATACCTATACTCCTTAATGTATTCCACAATATAGAAAAAGAAAAGTCACTGCCAAACTCCTTTTATGAAGCTACAGTCACCCTAATACCAAAACCACACAAAGACACAACCAAGAAAGAGAATTACAGGCCAATCTCACTCATGAACATCGATGCGAAAATTCTCAATAAAATACTGGCAAACCGAATCCAAAAACACATTAGAAAAATCATCCATTATGATCAAGTAGGCTTCATCCCAGAGATGCAGGGATGGTTCAACATACGCAAATCTATCAATGTAATCCATCATATAAATAAACGGAAAGAAAAAAGCACATGATCATTTCATTGGATGCTGAAAAAGCGTTTGACAAAATTCAACACCCTTTTATGATAAAGGTGTTGGAGAGATTGGGGATACAAGGATCATACCTAAATATAATAAAAGCAATATACAGCAAGCCGACAGCTAACATCAAATTGAATGGAGAGAAACTCAAAGCCTTTCCACTAAAATCAGGAACGTGACAAGGCTGTCCACTCTCTCCATACCTCTTCAATATAGTGCTTGAAGTTCTAGCAATAGCAATAAGACAACATAAGGGGATCAAGGGGATTCGAATTGGAAAGGATGAAGTGAAACTTTCGTTATTTGCAGACGATATGATAGTGTACATAAGCGACCCCAAAAACTTTACCAAAGAACTCCTACAGCTGATAAACACCTTTAGTAACGTGGCAGGATACAAGATCAACTCCAAAAAATCAGTGGCACTCCTATACACAAAGGATAAAGAAACGGAGAGGGAAATCAGAGAAACATCACCTTTCACGATAGCCACAAACACCATAAAATATCTTGGGGTTACTCTAACCAAGGATGTGAAAGACCTATTTGACAAGAACTTTAAGCCTTTGAAAAGAGAAATTGAGGAGGATACCAGAAAATGGAAAGACCTCCCCTGCTCTTGGATTGGGAGAATCAACATAGTAAAAATGGCAATTCTACCAAAAGCAATCTACAGATTCAATGCAATCCCCATCAAAATCCCATCAAACTTCTTCACAGACCTTGAGAGAACAATAATCAAGTTTATATGGAAAAACAAAAAACCCAGGATAGCCAAAACAATCTTATACAATAAAGGAACTTCTGGAGGCATTACTATCCCTGACTTCAAACTCTATTACAGAGCTACAGTATTGAAAACAGCTTGGTATTGGCATAAGAACAGAGAAGTCGACCTATGGAATCGAATAGAAGACCCGGATACTAACCCTCAAACCTACGAACACCTAATTTTTGACAAGGGAGGTAAAGGTATACAATGGAAGAAGGAAAGCGTCTTTAACAAATGATGCTGGCATAACTGGATGTCAACCTGTAGAAGAATGAAAATAGATCCATATCTATCACCATGCACAAAACTCAAGTCCAAATGGATTAAAGACATCAACATCAATCTGTCCACTTTAAACCTGATAGAAGAGAAAGTGGGAAGTAGTCTACAAGATATAGGCACAGGAGGCCACTTCCTAAGTAGGACCCCAGCAGCACAGACAATAAGAGAAACAATGAATAAATGGGACCTGCTGAAACTGAGAAGCTTCTGTAAAGAAAAGGACACTGTCAGTAAGACAAAAAGGCTGCCTTCTGACTGGGAGAAGATCTTCACCAACCCCTCATCAGACAAAGGTCTGATCTCCAGAATATACAAAGAACTCAAGAAACTAGACACTAAAACTCTAATTAACCCAATTAAAAAATGGGGTACTGATCTGAACAGAGAATTCACAACAGATGATCTTCGAATGGCCAGAAGACACTTAAGGTCATGCTCAACCTCCTTAGCGATCAGGGAAATGCAAATCAAAACCACTTTGAGATACCATCTTACACCTGTCAGAATAGCTAAAATTAAAAACACCAATGATAGCCTATGCTGGAGGGGATGTGGAATGAGGGGAACACTCATCCATTGTTGGTGGGAATGCAAACTTGTGCAGCCACTTTGGAAATCAGTGTGGCAGTTTCTCAGGAAACTGGGAGTCAACCTCCCTCAGGACCCAGCCATTCCTCTCTTTGGAATATACCCTAGAGATGCCCAAACATACTACAAAAGCGTTTGTTCAACTATGTTTATAGCAGCACTATTTGTAATAGCCAGAACCTGGAAACAGCCTAGGTGCCCCTCAATAGAAGAATGGTTAAAAATGGTGTGGAACATGTACACATTAGAATTTTACTCAGCGGTAAAAAATAATGACATCTTGAATTTTGCACGCAAATGGATCGACATAGAAAATGCTTTACTGAGTGAGGTAAGCCAGACCCAAAAATAGGAACACGGTATGTATTCACTCATAAGTGGATTCTAACCATAATTAAAGGTCTTTGAGCCTATTATTCGTGATCCTAGAGAAGCTAAATAAGAAGACAAACCTGATGAAGATTATTTACCTATCCGCCAGGAGGTAGGAAATAGTCAAGAGTCCCAGGTAAACTTGGGTGCATGGGGGGGGTGGGAGGGTTGTTGGAAGGGGAGAGGGTTAGAGAGAAGGGAGTAGGGGAGGAAGGGAGAAAGCTCGGTTGACCGGGATGGGGGGAAGGGAGGAAGGATGAATGTGAGATCAGGGAAGAATATATTTCAACTAAGGGAGTCATATTAGAGTTTACAGGAAACTTGATTATATATGGGATCCCAGCTCCAAGGAGAGATCCCCAGATTGTTCTCTGGACAGAGGAGGGGGTGCCTGAACCGGCCTTGGCCCATGACCATACTGATGAATATTTTGCTTATCACCATAGATCCCTCATCTGGCGTTGGATGACGATACAGATGGAGGCCCGCGTTGGAGCACCGAAATGAGCCCCCCAAGATCCAAACGAGGAGCAGAAGGAGGAAGAAAATGACGAAGGACTGCGAGGGATACTATCACCCACTGATACAAGGGGTCGGATCTAATGAGAGTTTACCAAGGCCAGATGGACCGTGACTGAACGAGCATGTGATCCAACCAGATTCTCTGAATGTGGCCGGATTTTCTGAATGTGGCTGGCCTGCAGTCTTTCCGAGAAGCCATTGACAATGACACTGGGACTGGTTTCCTCTGCATATTCTGGATTTTTGGGATCCAGTCTGTTTGGATGCTCACCTTCCTGGACCTGGAGTGAGGGGGGAGGAACTTGGACTTCCCACAGGGCAGGAGACCCTGACTGCCCTTGGGGACAAAGAGGGAGGAGGAGAGGGAGGGGGGAATGGGAGGAGGGGCGTAAATGGAAACTTTTTATAATTTAATAAAATTACTAAAAAAAAAATTAAAAAATAAATAAATAAATAAATAATTTTTGGTCATGATGCTTTATCATAGCAACAGAAAGCAATCTAGAACACCTTACTAATCATTAGAACTCCTCAAACATGATACTGAAGAGTCTAGACTAATTTCCATTAATGAGAATGTTCATAACAGGTCTTTTGTTTTCAATTAAGATTATTAAATGGGCCTGGCATGCTATGAAAATATTTCATTGCCATTGGTTTAAAAAGAAGCTGCTTTCAGCCAATGACTTACAGAATATGCCACAGCCACGTTGTGATAAACAGATTAATGGAGAAGGGTTAGTTTAGGAAAAAAGAGATAGCAAAAAATATGCTTAAACTAATAAAGAAACAGTATTGCAAATATTTTTTTTTCTGTGTGTTTATTGCAGGACCATGTGGGACAGAAATCTCCACCAACAGAAAATACCTTGACTTCAAATTTTAAATTAAAATGTATGTTACTTTGGAGAAAAGTATTTGCTTTGGTTTCAAAAGCAAATGAGAGGCTCTGAATTCATTCTTGGTTAAGAAAAATAAATAAGGTTTGATTGAGGAAATCTCCCCTGAAAAATATCTCCAGTTGGAAAGAAAACCCAGGTAATCCAATGTTTCAGAGAACCTCTCTTGGAGTTTCTTCTGAGTTCTGCATCCAGAACAGACTCAAGGCTGCTTGCTGAGATGATCCAGCTGTAGGTACCAAGGTCTTTTTCCCTTCTTCCTGGCAATTTGCAGGGCCGTGTGACCTCCGGCTCCCTGGAGATTCTGCACTAGCACTGGCTTGAGGGGATAACTTAGGAAGAATTTGACTCTCTTTGTTATGGTGATTCCACCTGTAATCAAGGTTCTAGCAGTGGGCTCCACACGCCTGGCCCCTCCCAGCTGATTCTGCCTGAGGTGCTGGGGCCTTTATTCCCCTTCTCCTGCTCCTGATGGGAGGAGGCCTTGCCCTTTTGATCCCGGTTGCCCACTGGTATAAATACCCGACTTGAGTTTAATAAAGTGACCATTTACTCTTGGTAAGTGAGCTGCTCCCTTTTTGTGTGTGTCTGTTTTAAACCCTCAGGACAGTCGTCCATTCTCGTGGGCCCGAGTTCGGGAAGGCGCATGCCTGGATCGAGTGTGGGTATCCACAGAAGAGGCGGGGTCCTACATCCAGCCTCACAGAATATTCCAGTGATGACTTGGCCATAATCCTAAATTTTCTTTTGGTCCCCATGACATTACCAGCAACACCAATAAGTAACAAGTAGCCTAGAAAACTATGCCCACATTTTCCCCAAAATGGATTATGGATGTTTGTCTTTGTTTAGTGTGTTGGTTACAAGTCATTATGGGAAATGATCAGGAAAAAGGATCAACAAAGGAGATTAGGTTCAGAGTCTTGTTTTGGAAAGAAAAAAAGGGGGGGTGACTGCTATGGTATAATGCTTTTTACTCTTGTAAAGATTTGTTGTTCGTATTGGTTAATGATATGCTTTGTGGCAAGTAGCCAAGCAGGAAGTATAAATGCGACAACAAAACTAAGAGAATTCTAGGAAGAGGAAAGACAGAAACTCAAATATAATCCAGAAATTGAGAAAGCAAGATGAGAAAGCCTTACTGAGAAAAGGTACCAAGCCACATCACTAAACATATATAAGAATTATTGGTTAATCTATGATGTAAGAACTAGTTAATGATAAACCTTAGTTAATAGTACAAACAGTTTAAACTTAATTTAAGCTTCTGTGTGCTTTTTTGGGGGCAAATGGCTGCTAGACAGAGTAGGACAGAAAATTCTGTCTACACATATTCAATACTATTTTTCAAATCATGCATTATCATGCATGTGTTTGTATATGAGAGATGTGTATATGTGTGTGTGATGTATATGACATGTGTTTGCTAATGCTGGTTAATATGTATAAATATTGGCAGATGATTGACAGTGTACATGTGTAGGTCCACTTCATCTTTCTTATTTGAAATATAGTCTCTTATTCATTGCTAAATGTACCCACATAGTTGGTCTTGAAATCTTCTGTGGTTTCTTCAATCTTCATCTTACACTCTGTCCCAAAATGAACAAAAATTATATAGATACATCATATCACCTGACCTTAATTTATGATCTAGGAAACTAAATACAGATTCTAAACCTTGCATTACAAACTAAGCTATCCCCTTAACACATACATACACCTAATACTTCAAATGTGATACCATATTTTTGTATGATATTTGAACACTGCACAAAAAAATTCTTCAAACTTGTGTTTGGCAGTTTATCCAATTTGGAATGCACACTATTATTTGGATGCATGTAGGATGTTAAACCAAAGGTGTCATTATGGTACAGAACCAGAAAGGTTTCTTATAAATTGAAGGTAAAAGATATAACCAAGAATCTAAATTCCAAAAAAATTATTGGAAAAGTAAAACATATTTGGTAATTTTGGCTCTTGTGAATATAAAAGAATAAGGTCAGTGTAATTAACTTTTCTACTGATTCTCCATAGAGTGTTGTATGCTTACATTACTAGACAAAATTCTAACATATCAAGATTTGTAAATGTTAGTTAGGTATCATTTTATTTCAATATCAGACAGAATTCAGATGAAAAGTGATTCAGAATGTTTGGCCCTGGCAATTGTATAAATTGTATTTAAAGCCAATGGAAAAAATGGCATATAAAAAGACAGAAGTACAGAGACAGCTGTGATCATTACAGTTCAGCAAATCCCTTATTGGAAACAAAAGCAAAGCCTTTTTTCAAAAATAATATATTCTCTTGACTTAAATTTTGAGGTCAAGACATTTTCAATATTTATAGGTAGGAATAATCCAACAGCATTTATAATTAAATGTCTTTGTACCAGCTGTTGCTCCTTTCTCATCAGTCAAACAATTCAAAATCAACTCCAAATATTGAATCCAAATTCACTATGTACTTTCCATCTTTATATAGCATTTTAAAAACTCTATATCTCTATTTTTATTTTTAATTGTTTTGTGTTTTCGAGACAGGGTTTTTTTTTTTTTGTATGTTTGGCTGTTCTGGAATTCACGTTGCAGACCCACGGTAACCTTTCAACTCACAGAGATCTACTTGTGTCTGTCTCTCAAGTGCTGGGATTAATGTTATGTGCCATCCTGCCCAGCTACTATATTTTTTAAAGACGTCATCTATCCTTTTTGTTGTTTTTTTTTTCTCTCAAGTCTATGGACATTTTTAAGCACACTATAAAAATTTAGAAGAAATGTTTTTACCATTCAAATCTGTTCTTTTTATGTTTATATTTATCTTTTTTCTGAACTTTTTAGTCTTTAATCTGCTAATAGGTATGGCTCGGATTAAGGCTTCTCTTTGCAGGCTGGTTCTACCCCATTTCTTGGGTATTTGGGAGTGTAGGTTCATGTCAGAGACACTAGTGAAAGACAGGTTTATAGCCACAACTATTGAATTTCTAAGTCCATGCCATAACCAAGAAACCTGATGCCAGCTGCTAATAAATACTATATAATTGATTTGTGGCAGAGCCTTGTAAAAGAACTGCAAGATTTTTGCTACTAAAGCTTAGATAGGAAGACTCTATTGAAGGAGATACTTCTACGTGGTGGTGGTACATGCTTTTAATACCAGCACTCTGGAGGCAGAAGAAGACAGATCTCTGTGAGTTTGAGGCCAACCTGGTATATAAGAACTAGTTCCAGGACAGACTCCAATGTTATAGAGAAAAACTTGTTTCAAGTAAATCAAAGTAAATAAATAAGTAAATAAATAAATAAATTAAGGTACACTTGACTTTTCTGTCTTTTTTTTCTAAATAAAGCTTATTCTGGCTTTATGTAGAAATTCTTGCCAAATGTTTGGGCATCAATTGTAGACAGAACTTTTTATTCTCCCTGGTTCAGCAGCCATTCAGTACCAAAGAAACACACAGAATCTTTTATTAATTGTAATCTATTTGGACAATTAGCTCAGCCTTATTATTAACTTGCTCTTACAACATAAATTAGGCGATAATTCTTATCTATGTTTAGTGATGCGTTTTGATGTCTTTTCTTGGTAAGGATCCTCATCTTCTTTCCTCCACTTCTGGATGATGACAACATCTTTGCTTTACCTCTTCCAAGAATTATCTTAGTATGGTTGCCCTGCCTACATTTCCTTCCTGACCACTGAGCAGTCAGCATTTTATTAAACCAATATAAATATCAAATATTTGTAGTGTACAAAAGCATTATCCCACAGGGTGTAGGGAATATCAAGTTACAGAAAAAATATGAATTGACCTAATATTCTCAGTCAGTTAAAACTCCAAAGTTGTCAGTAAATATTTAACTTCAAGATATTTTTAATTCTAACAAATGCATGATTAAAAAATTATAAACAATTTCATTTGAAAGCTGAGCAATTATTCCCTAAACAATTTTTATGTTTATGTACACACAAAATTATTTCAGTAATGCAAATAGTGTATTGAATTTTTTCTAAATTTTATAAAATTTCAATTATTTTACTATAATATTTTGAAATGTTGTCTTGAAGGAAATGCTGAGATTTCACAAAATAGGTCCTAACATGTATTTAAGTGGCAACAGGAATAGAATGCAGAGTTTACATCTAAGTTGAGCAATTTAGGAAGAATAATATCTAAAATTATGATTCTTCACAGTTATATAACTTGCTTCATAAAAAATAAAGCATGACTCCAAATAATTTCTCTGAAAATATATTATATTAAATTCAAAATGAAATCAAACTTATCATGTTTAGCAAGCAATATCACATGCATTAATTTATTCTTGTTCACCATGGAATATGTATATGTATATATATATGCGTACATACATATATATAGTTTAATATATTTAATATTTATATATGTGTGTGTGTGTTCCATGTGCTATATGTTACTTTTCTTGATATTGTGCTCAAAGGATTCACCAAGGAAAGACTTTTTTCCCACACAGTGAAAAAGAATATAGTCCATCTTCAAACTCTATTACAGAGTTACAGTACTAAAAGCAGCCTGGTATTGGCATAAAAACAAACAAAAGGACCAATGGAACTGAATCAAAGACCCAGATATCATTTAACATGCTGTCAAATGCCAGATTTTCTTTATAAAGAAGCAAACAATTTTAAAATGGATAAAAGAAAGCATATTCAAAAAACGGTGCTGGCACAATTGGATGTCATCATGGAGAAAAATAAAAATAGATCCAAATCAATAGCCATACATAAAACTCAAGTCCAAATGGGTCAAAGACCTCAACATAAAACCAACCACTCTGAACCTCATAGATGAGAAAATGGAAAATGCATTCAAATGCATTGGCATAGGAGACTACTTTCTAAATTTAACCCCAGTAGCATAGACACTGAGAGAAACAATTAATAAATGGTACCTCCTGAAACTGAAAAGTTTCTGTAAAGCAAAGGACATGGAAAATAAGATAAAATATCAGCCTACACAATGGGAAAATACCTTCATCAGTGCCACATTGGACAAAGGGATGGTCTCCAAAATATACATAAAGAACTCAAAAAATTGTCATAAAAAGGACATATGATCTATAAAAAATGGGGTACAGACCTAAACAGAGATCTCTTATGAGAGGAATCTCAAATAGTTGAAAGACATTTAAGGAAAAACTCAATATATCTAGTCATCAGAATAATGCATATCAAATTCTGTGATTTCATCTTACATCTGGAAGAATTGCTAAGATCAGAAACACTGATGACAACTTACACTGGAGAGTATGTGGGGTAAATAGAACACTCATCCATTGCTGGTCAGAGTGCCAACTGGTGTAGATGCTTTAGATTTTAGTAAGGCAATTTCTCAGAGAATTAGGAAGCAACCTACATCAATACCCATTAATATCACTTTTGGGTATACACACAAAGGATGTTCAGTAATACCACAAGGACATATGCTCAACTATGTTCATAACAGCATTGTCTGTTATAGCCAGAACCTAGAAACAATTTAAATGTTACTTTACCAATGAATGAATAAGGAAAACTTGGTACATTTATACAATGGAGTATTACACAGCAGAAAAAAATAACATCTTGAAATTTGTGGGCAAATGGCTTAATCTAGAAAACATCATATTGAGTGAGGAAAAAAAGCAGCCCATAATTCACAATCACAGAAAACATAGACAACAACAGCAATAAAAATAACCCAAGAGAGACATACTTGAATCTAATGCAATGGGAAGCAGAAAAAGACAAGATATCCTACATAATGGGAAAGTATAGAAGGGGAGGGGCAATGAAGGGGAGCGAGCAGAGAAAAATACATAGCTCAATAAAAATTAAAAACAGAATATAGTCTATTATGGGAAAGGCATGCAATAATTCAAAATGCTAGAAACATCCTACTTGACCCCTTTGTACCTTGAGAAATACTGAAACAGAATAATTCATTCATTTTCCTTTTGTTCTCCCATTTTATTAATTTTAAGTCACATTCATTAGGATATTATGACCAATATTCTACATAAATCCTATTAAGTTAAATTTATCTAAACACTTCCTTCATGAGATCAAGAAATATATCACTTAGATTATTACATATTATGTTCAATAAATATTAAATCTAACCCTAACAGTATAAAAATTAGCCCAACCTTGTTATTGATCAAGATAAATGGAGATAGCAATTTCAGAATTACTGATAATCATTTCTACTGGTGAACAAATCCAATATGGAGTATGCTGGCAAACTGTTTATCAAATGTTCTTATTGTTGTATTTGTCAAAAGCAAATAATTTGTATCACCTTCCAAGTATTTGTGCAGTTTCTGATGTATCTCAGGCTTTGTTAAAAATCAAATTATTTAAGCTTGTGTCCGACATTAATAAAACAAAATAAAATCAAACCACATAAGCAAACAAAAATACACTCTTGATAAAGCAGAGACAATGATAGATTTAGCAATATTAAAGGGAAAATTTTGCCCCAAAGACAAGAATCAAGTTATGAAATTAGAAAGTTAAATATCTCTAAAGATATATAAATCATCACTTACAGGTTATTTGATATTTACTGGATAGACAGGAAGAAACAACTGCTCACCATACATACAGTACCAAACACACTTCAAAGAAAGAATTTGCATAAATCTAACTTGAAAAAATGATGTAAAATGGAGTATAGATAAAAAGTAACTTACATAAATATGAACAAGTTAAAGCCAGTTTTATCTTCAAAAACCCACCCAAGCATCAGTGACAGCTCCAGAAATCCTGAGTGACAGAGCTTCAGTCTTGTCTTATTTGCAGATCAATAGGTTATAAAAAAAATCTTTCTTATAACAGTTATTGCTACTTACAGATCCTGGACAACAGGCACCTTGTTAATCTAGTCACTTTCAGTATTTTCCTGAAACTTGTGGATTGTTTACTTTCCAAGTGTTAAATCATGTCTGTCACAAATAGATTGTTTCAAGTTGGAACTTGCTAAGGCTTATCAAGTTTCCCACTATGATAGAAATACTTCAGCTAAGAAGATATTGTTACAAAGTACTGCAAAATTAACAATAAAATAAAATATTTAGCTGCATTTATTAAAAATGAAGACTGACTTCTTATATCTAATATAAGATTATATAAAGATTACATTAGTATGAAATATTATAATGTTGAAGCAAATGAAATAAATGAGATGACTACTTAATAAGATTACTTATGGCAGAAGAATTAAATAACAAAAATCTAACATTTAAACATTTACATCAATATCTTTTGAGAGGTGATGCTTAGATAATTATGCAATGATTTAAGAGCAAAGAATACAATATTTTGGCTATATATACTATATATATTAAAAAGAAATAAAGATGTATAATTTTAGTTTACTTCAAGAGTACCAGCTGCTTCAATTCTTCAGTAATTTTCTATTTACAAATATATTAGTAAATATTGATTTTCTATAATTTTATATTAAGTGATTATCTGATTATTTCTCTGTTGCAAGATTTATTGGTAAGCCTATGAATATCATTGATGAGAATACACTGATGGTATCGAATGCCTCTTTTTATAGTTAATAGGAAACATAGATAAACTTTTTGCTCTTCTCTCAAATTATCAGGATAACCTTATTATTCCTCCTCAGCAAATTGATTGTAAAACCTAAAAAGCTAAATGATTTCATTTTCTTTCATTTCCTCTTCCAATTAGTAGTATCACTTAGATTCTCACAAGTGCTCAGGGTTACACCTTTTGTCCCCACTTGCCATAAATAGGGTTATATTAAGCTGAGCACAACAATTTGTCTCTAAGTCATGCTCTTTAATTGTTGTTCCTTCTGTTCTTTAATATTCTTTTAGCTGATATGTGTCATTAACCTTCAGTATACCAAGATTTCCTTCCAATTGGACCCTTTACATTGTCGAATAATCGGGCCATATTTTAAAAGAAGCTAAGACAATGAAATAACGAGCATAAATAATACTATCTGAGCTTCATAAACTACAATAGCTTTAGTTACAGCCAACTTAAATCTGAGAATATACATATCAGAATAAAACAGCTTTCATTAATTGAAATTTAAGTCACTAACACCAAGAATCTTTTTATGAGGTAATGTTATAGATTCTTAAAAGTGGAAATCTGAAATGTCTTAGTAAGGCAGTATTCGTTATGAGAATTTCAGAGGTTATTTATAGGCCACCTCATTTGTAAAATTAAATGTAATACATAGCACATGTACATTTTATATTTTACATTATATTCTATTTTTCATTGCTCTAGTTTTAATTTATATTATATTAAACAAGTTTAATTAAAGAAAGCAGAAGAAAAACTAAAATTTATTTATTAAATATACATTTAAGGAAATAAAATAATAAAGCATTCTCTTGCATCCAGTTTTATCTTCCATAAAGAAAAGAATACTTCTGGTTGCTGTGGAGCACATTCTGCTCCTTCAGCCAATAGTCTTTAAGATACTAGCCCACTTTGGTGTGCTCAAAAACTCCAGCAGGACAGAAGAAACATAAATTCTGGTATACTTCAATAAATGAACAAAAACCAAAGCTAAGAGATTTATAAATGGCATTTTTATTGAAGGCTTGTTAGACATGGGTGTGGATGTATCATTACTCTATAATCTTGACATCTAAATTGACCTCTTCAGGAAGTAGATATCCAATCCTTACGAATTGGAACAATATCTGGGAGAAAAAGCACTAGATGGGTTGAATGAATAGGTCCAGAAGGGCAAATACGGAGACTAAGGCAATTTGCACTGAATTTGTTGGGTCAAGACCTATTGCAGCAATGGAATACCCAGATTAGCATTCATAGCCCACAAAACTTATGTTTCTGAGGAAAGTATCAGAAGATATTATATATGATGTACACTAGTCATTTGGGTTGTACAAGAACACAAAGCAATTGATAAGCCTTCAGAGGGACTAACATCCCTACCTTTAAAATTGTTAACGGAGAAACCAATATGCATTAAGCAATGGCCTCTAGCTAAGAAAGTTCCAGGCTTTAGAACAGCAACTAGATGCCTCAAATATAGAATAATCTACCAGCCCTTTCAATTTTCCTGTATTTGTTGTTAAAAAGAAATCTGGAAAATGGATAATGGGGACAGATATTAGAACTATCAACAAGGTTATTCAACCTATGGGCCCTCTACAATCTGGAATTCTTCTGCCTTCTCTGTTATCAAAGGGGTGGCCTTTCATAGTTATTGATTCAAAAGAATTGTTTCTTCATTACACCTTTCAAGAAAAGGATAGAGAAAAGTTTGCCTTCACAGTGTCTACTTGTAATAATTCTCAGCCTATGAACCGTGCTCCCACAGGGAATGCATAATATCCAACCCTTTGCCGATACTTTATCAGCAAGCCTTGAAAATAAGTGAGCAATTTCCTAAATCTATAATCTACCATTACATGCATGGTATTTTGTTATCTGATTCAAATACAGATACTTTAATAATGATGCTTGAAAAAGCAAATAAAGTATTGCCTGAATGAAGATTACAAATTGCTCCTGAAAAGATTAAAATAGGAGATTCTGTTAATTACCTAGGTTACAGAATAGGTTTCCAGAAAATAAAAACACAAAAGGAAAAAAAAAAATTAGAGAGACAGGTTGCAGACTCTTAATGTCTTTCAAAGATTATTGGGAGTCATTTCCAGTCTACGACCATCTGTTGGGATAACAGCTGCTCTAATAATTCATTTAAACAAAATCATTAGATGGTGATAAAGACTTGAATAGTCCCAGAGAATTAAAAGCTGAAGCAAAAACAGAATTGATGACTATTGAGGAGATATTACAGGATGCAAAAGTAGATGGGGTAAATCCAAACCTTAATTGTACTCTAGTCATATTGCCTTCCAGAATTTCTCCTAGAGGAATTTTAATGCAGAGAGACAGTATTATCTTAGAATGGATGTCTTTACCACTGAAACAAAGTAACAAATTAAAAAAAAAACTTATGTGGAAAAAGTCTCAGAATTAATTATAAAAAGTAAATTGAGACTTCGTCAATTAACAAAGAGAGACACAGCAGAGATTATATAGTGCCTTTCACTACTGTGAAATAAAAATGCTAAGGGAAGACAATGAACCATGGTAAAGGGCTAGTGCTAATGTTTTGGGAGAAACTAATAGCAATTATCCAAAAAGTGATAGTCTTAACCTTATAAAGAGAACTTCTTAGATTCTTTCCCAAATTGTAAATGATGCACCAATAACTGGAGACTGTAATTTTATACTCATGATAATAAATCAGGGAAGGCAGAATACAAACCAGATTAATTGAGTAAAGTGGAATAAAACCCTTACAATTAAGTCAAGAAGGCAAAATTGTATGCTATTTTTATGGGACTAGGGGTTTTTAAAGAAACTCTCAATATAGTTACTGATTCACAGTATGCAGAAAGAGTTGTATTACATATTGAAACTGCTGAATTTATAACCAGATGATATGGAATTTAATTCATTATTCATCTAGATGAAAGATATAATCAGAAATAGGCTTTGTCCTATATACATAGCATAGATGAGTAAGGTACAAAATAATCTCTCACCAGTTTGGAATTATGATTAATTTATGATTGATAAAAGGGTTATTTATTTAAAGGGAAAAACTTACAGATTACTGATTAGAGATCACAGATTGCAGAACAAATATATTCAATAATTATCCTTTCCTAACTTGTTAAAGTCTTGTACAATAAATAACTTGGCCAATTCATGAAAGGAAAGTAACTACATTTATCTAGTCTTCAACCCCATCAAAGATCCAAGAAGGGAAATAATGTTACCTGAGTAGTTAGTAAGTGCAGTCAAACAACTTCCAAAACATGCAACAAATCACAGAGACAACTGGATACCTGGGCAATGACCCAAAATCACATTTGCAGTGTTGAAAAAACCAACTTTGGCTAAGCCCTAGAATAACTGACAGATTATTTTAAAAGGGAAAAAAAATCATTCAAAACTTTTTTTACCCTGTCTTGGTAAGATTTGACAGTTCTGCTTATCCATTTCTAGATACTATGTATTTTGTTAGTAGTTTACGTATGGGCAGTTTCTTTTCCAGAGGCCAGTTTTGCCAAGAAGAAGACAAGCTCCAAGTAGAGCATCTTTGGTGCTCAACAATCTCTTGGGAATAGATTGATGTTGCCAGGCGCAATTGTGTTTCACTACCAGAGAACTCTAAGATAGATTAAATGCCATTTTCTACAGCTCTTTGAATGGGTTGAAGATTATCTATTTAGACAGAATATAATCTTTATGTATCTAAAAAAAATCTGATTAGTCTAACTATAAATATAACAAACACATAGATGATAATTATTCTTTAATTCCTAATACCTATCTAACTTAAAGCCTAAGACAATAAACAACTGTACAATAAATGAGGACAATGACCTCCAAATGTCAACAATGGACAAGTATCTTAATCAGAGGTAGAAATGTACACTGCAATATGGCAAATATATATCAATACATAATCAATATATAAGTATCTTAATCAGAGGTAGAAATCTATTATGCAATATCTTAAATATATATATATATACATATATATATATCAATGCAAAAAAATTAAATAGAGTTCGAAGCATGCATGTATACAATATTAAATATAATTTAACTTTGTATCCATATACAAGAATTTATGCCAATGCAATTGTCTACAAACAATAACTCCCAAATACAAATCTATTATCCCATCATCCAGTTTCCCTCTTTTGTTTCAAAAAGATCCCTGAGTTTATAAAATTCCTCCCCGAACCCTCAACCACATACCAATTATAATCAACCCCTAAATGATGTCCCTAAACCCGAGGACAAACTTTGCTTGGAGAGGCGATGCTATCCTCTAGAATTACTTCCAG
Source organism: Myodes glareolus (assembly GCF_982192425.1). Classification (NCBI taxonomy): domain Eukaryota; kingdom Metazoa; phylum Chordata; class Mammalia; order Rodentia; family Cricetidae; genus Myodes; species Myodes glareolus. The sequence goes on along the minus strand of NC_142053.1, from coordinate 65,849,073 downwards.
CTGTCATGGGGGAGACGTACTTTTTAGGGTACCCTGTGAAAGTAAAATGATAGTTAAATTTCAAGGTTAATGTCTGGTATGATTGCAAATAGTCTCTGAGTATTTTGTAAAGGTCTGACCAGAATGTTGTAAAAGATCTGCACCATTTCAGCTAACCATCTTGTGCAGCTGGTACTCAAAGCAGGTCTTCCAGTAATGCTATCAGTATCATGACATCATATCAATCAGGTGGATTTGCTGTTATGGGACCCCATCTTCTTCCTGGAAACTTCAAAGATTACTGCAGGAAAATTCATTGTTGTGGAAAACTTAAACCTTAATTATATAGACATATATATTCAATGAAAAGTACGATAGATATAAGAAAAGCAAAGATGTTTTCTATTTTTTCTTTGCCTTTTGTTCAATATCATGACTCCTGACATGAGACAGAAACTTTGGATTTTACTCTTATCAACAGACGTGAAATTAGAGATGGAATGAGCCAGATTCCAACTCCAAAACCAGCTCTATAATTTTAGAAATATAAACACATACATATGTATATATTTCCCTATTGGGTAGTTATTTTTCCTTCTTTTTTTTTTGTTTTTTGAGACAGGGTTTCTCCGTAGTTTTTGATGCCTGTCCTGGAACTAGCTCTTGTAGACCAGGCTGGCCTCGAACTCACAGGGATCCACCTGGCTCTGCCTCCCGAGTGTTGGGATTAAAGGCGTGTGCCACCACCGCCCGGCTGGTAGTTATTTTTCTAACTGCCAATATTCAAATATACAGGGTTCCTTTAATTTTTTAAAAATGAGTGTTTTCCTGCAAAGACAAGAACAGAACCCTGATCAAATTCTATATATTTTTCTTACCACCTGTATGATTATCATCATTGTGGATGAGCTGTCATACTGCCTTTCAAAGAGGTTTCTCCTCGTCAACCTAACTTTTACTAATTTTGATGGTATCCACAATTTTTCTTCTTCTGTGGAAACAAGAGCAAAACACTTTTCCCAATTTAGAACATCTCCTGGCTTCCATTGTGAGTTCAAAATATCCTTGAAATAAACCTGTTAATTTAGTTTAGGAGACTTTTTCATTATCCAATGTCTTTCTGATGCTGTTGTTCCTTTCTCATTATCATTAAGAAAAATCAAGGTTAATAAGGCGTTATGTAATCTATTTCTGGGGGCATTTTACACCGCTTTCTATTTGTTTAACATATCCTTTCATAGTTCAAATTGAACTTTCTATGACTGCTTGACTTGTAGGATTATGTGGTATATCTGTAACATGCTTAATATTATAGTAAGCAAATAAGACGTTTCATTTTCCTAGATACATAGGTTGGATCAATATCTGTTTTTATTTGCGCAGGTATGCCCATGATGGCCATAACTACTAATAAATGTGTGATTACTGAATCAGCTTTTTCTGATCTTAAAGCAGTTCCCCATTCAAACCCTGCATAAGTGTCAATGGTGAAATGTACATACTTTAATTTTCCAAATTAAATTTAATTTTCTGCAAAGTGGAACACATCCATCTGCTAGATTTCATTTCTTTGAGTACCCTTTGGGTTAGTACTTGTAGGTAGCAGTGTTTGGTTATATAAACAGCAAGTAATACATCTCTTTATGATTTCCTTAGCTTGTTGCCATGTAATAGAAAACACTTTTTTTGGACCTTTGCTATTGACATGATGTTTTCTTATGAAATTCTGAGGGGTGCAACATGCTTTCAATCAATAATTTATTGATTTCTGCATTACCTTGTGCTAGAGGACCTGGCAGAACAATATGGGATTGAATGTGTGTTATGTACATCGGACAAAGCCTATTCCTAATTATGTCTTGTACCTGGATAAACAATGAAGTCAATCATGTATCATCAGGTATAAATTCAGTGGTTTCAGTACACAAGACAACTCTTTATGCATATTGTGAATCAGTAACTATATTAAGAGGTTCTCTAAAATCCCTTAGCATCATAAGAATGGCATATAATTCTGCCTTCCGGACAGAATTATAAGGGCTTTGTTCCACCTTACTCAATTCATCTGATTTGCAACCAGCCCTCCCTGATTTATTAGCAACAGTATAAAATGTACAGGCTCCAGTTATTGGAGCATCACATACACTTTGAGGAAGAATTCAAGAAGTTCTCTTTATAAGGTTAAGTCTATCACTTTTGGGATAGTTTCTATTAATTTCTCCAAAAATATTAGCACAAGCTCTTTGCATGGTTCACTGTCTTCCCATAACTTTTTAATTTCACCAGTAGTGAAAGGCACTATAACTTCTGCTGGGTCTATACCTACTAGTTGACAAAGTCTCAATTAACATTTTATAATTAATTCAGAGACCATTTCCACATAAGTTTTTATTTTTAAGTTTTTACTTGGTTTGTGTGGTAAAAAGGTTTATTCAAAAATATTATTTTCCCTCTGCATTAAAATTTCTGTAGGAGAAATTCTGGAAGGCATTATGACTAGAATAGAGCTAAGACTTTGATTCACCCTATGCTCATGTGCCTCTTGTAATTGTTCTTCAACCATTCTCAGTTTTTTTCTCCTTCAGCTGTTAATTCTCTGGGACAATTCAAATCTTTATCACCATCTTAGATTTGGTTTAAATGAATTATTAGATCAGGTGTTATCCCAACAGCTGGGAGTATACTGGAAATGTCTCCTAACAATCTTTGAAAGTCATTTAAAGTCAGTCTTTAAAATTGGTCTCTCCTAATTTGTGCCTTTTGTGTTCTAATTTTCTGTAAACTCATTCTGTAACCTAGGTAATTAACTGAATCTCCTCTTTGAATCTTTTCAGAAGAAATTTGTAATCCCCATTTAGGCAAACTTTCTTTACTTCCTTAAACATGCTTTATAAAGTATTTATGTTTGAATCAGATAAAAAAATGCCATCATGTTATGGCAAATTATAGACTTAGGGAATTGCCTACATATTTTTTCCAATAGCTGACTCACAAAATAATGACACAGTGTTGGGATGGAACCAATGCAATTGTGTCACAACAAATCCTGTTTTAAATACTGCCCTGATATTTGTTTAAAAACTGGGGAAAATTGAGTCACTCGAGAGGTTAGATGTAGTGCACAGAGAGAGAAAACCCAGAGTTCAGGCACAGGGAACAAAAACCCAGGAAACTTCTAGCAGCTGATAAACAGCTTGCCCCTGGTGCCAGCCCTACTGCTGCGCTCTGACCCCATGCATGGGGTTGTAACACAGCCTCCGTGAGAGCTGCCAACTGAGCACCCAGGGTCCTTATGCTGAGACAAAGTGTCACGCTGCAAAAGCTGCTGTGACAGCACTCCACTCAGTTGTGGTGTTTATTTGAGTTGCTGGGATGTCATCAGAATTTTTTGCCTCAAGGGGTTTTCAGTGTTCGGTAGCCAATAATGCTTGTGCTCTGATTTGCACACTGCCTAAGCATGCCTAAGCTTCACTGCATGGGGGATTTAAAAACTGCTCAGAAAAGATCAAACCAGGCATGCAGAGATTGTCTGGGCCCATGTATCCAGGAGGCTTGGAGTTTAAATCCGTGTCAGAAGGCAAATGAAAGGGTGCATAGGGACTTGAAGTCAATCCTAGGCACGTAAAGAATTGCGGTAAGAAAAGCCACTGCATGATATTTTATATTGAACTGCTGGATCACATGCAGGAGAGAATGAGGGAGGGCTCGAGCCAAGCCATGGGTGGAAGTGGGGGACAGGGAGGTGGTTCTAAAACCAAACATTGGGTGCCAAGTAAAGGAGTAAGTCACAAAAATAATCCCATAGCAGTTTGGAATTATGATTAATAAAAGGGTTATTTATGTAAAGGAAAAAACTTACAGATTATCCACCTAGACAACAGCCCTCTGCACGACCAAGAAAAGAGTCTGGTACTTGGTATTTGGTAAATAAGTCTGGTATTGCTTAGAAGCGGAGTTCGAAGCCAGAGAAGGAGTGCACAGCTATTGCTGCTTTTTGAAGCCAAAGAGACCACGCCCACCCAAGTGGACTGGTATCTTAAAGGTTATTGGCTGAAGGAGCAGAAGGAGCTCCCACAGCAATAACACACATCTGATCCCATACTAGTCTGCCAGGTCCTCTAGCACAAGGTAACACAGAAGTTGATCAATTATTGATTGGAAGTGTATTACAGGACTCTGAATTTCATGAAAAAAAAACCATGTCAGTAGTAAAGGTTTAAAGAAAGAGTTTTCTATTACATGGCAACAAGCTAAAGAAATTATAAAGAGGTTTCCTACATGCTATTTCTATAATCAAGCACCATTGCCTGCAGGGAGTAACGCTGCAAAGGACTGAAATCTGGCAGATGAATGTGATCCATTTTATGGAATTTGGTAAATTGTAATATGTACACCACACCATAGACAAGTATTCAGGTTTCCAATGGGTCACTGCCTTGAGGTCAGTATAGACTGATTTAGTAATCACACATTTATTGGAAGTTTTGGCTATAATGAGTATACCTGCACAAATAAAGACAGGAAATGGTCCGGCCTATGTATCTAAGATAATGAAACTTCTTCTTTTTTGCTTAATAAAATATAAAACACATTACAGATATACCAAATAATTCTACAGGTCAGGCAGTTATAGAAAGGTCAAATTGTACTATAATGGATATGCTGAACAAACAGAAAGGGATAGAAAATACTCTCAGAAATACATTGCATAATGCTTTATTAACCTAGAATTTTCTTAACACTAATGAGAAAGGAACAACAGAAGCAGAGAACCATTGGATAATGTAAGAAAATACTGAATTGAATCAACCAGTATTGTTTTGGAAAAAGTCTATATTCTGTCAATTATGTTTTAAATAAATGCTGATTGGCCAGTAGCCAGGCAGGAATTATAGGTGGGACAGCCACACAGGAAGTAGAAGTAAGGTAATGAGAAGAGGAGAATTCTGAGAACAGGGAAGACCATTCCTCTACAATCCTGCCAAGACACAGAAGAAGGAAGATGTGACCTGCCACACTACAAAAGGTACCGAGCAATGTGGCTAAGATATACTAGAATAATGGGCTAATATAAGTTATAAGAGTTAAAAAGAACCATGAGCTAATGGGACAAACAGTTTATACCTAATGTAGACCTCTTTGTAATTTTCTTTTGGATTTATCAGCTGTGGTCCTGGACAGGTCAGAAACCCAAAAAACAGGCCCTCATGTTACAAATGGTGCTCAACTTGTGGACAATTACATCCACAGAAAACCTGGGAGAGCTTGGGAAGTAATCCTAGACATAAAAGAATAGAGTAAAGTATGGTTTCTTGGTAGCAGCAATTTCTCAGGTCTGTTCTGCTTGCTAGAGGCAAGCAAGTACTCTCATTTAAGAGAAGCTTCCTGAGTCAGCATTAGCTGTCTAAGAGGTCCTGCCATGAAACATCTCAATGGCATTGATGAAGAGCTGAATGCAGGCTTTTTGGTTTTCAGTTGTAGCGGGAAAAAAGCTGCATCATTTTAAAATTCTGGCTTTCTGGGCCATCCTACAAGTGCAAACTCTGACTCATTGAGGAAGAAGGTCCAGCTACAGAAATAGTATTTGAGTGTTGTTTGTGGACACACTCTTGCAGCTTGCTTGCTGTCAAGGACTTGAAACACCATAGAGTTGTGGCAATAAACATGGCTTTGGTTGGTACCTCTGCCATGAGGCTGGAATTTCAGAAAGCTTAGAAATGGGCTAGATATAGCTGTCAAAGCCACAGTTTTAATTCTTTCCACACTGCTTAGCAAATTAAAGACTTATGTGAAAATGAGAGATATAGAGTTAAGAGAGAGTAAAAGATAAAGAAAACTTCTAAATGGTTTACAGTGTGTTAAAAAAATATATGCAGGCTTAAGGTTAAATTCCTTAAAATAAAAAAAAAAAAGAAAGAAAGAGAGTAGTTGAGTGTGGTGGTACACACCTTTAATCCCGACACTTGGTAGACAGAGGAAGATAGACCTCTGTGAGTTCAAGGCATGGTGGCACATCCCTTTAATCCCAATGCTTGGGAGGCAGAGGCAGAGAGACCTCTGTGAATTCAAGGTTTGGTGGCACACACCTTTAATCTGAAAGCTTGGGAGGAAGAGGCAGACAGACCTCTGTTAAATCAAGGTGCGATAGCATACACTTTTTTTTCCTTATTTATTTATTTAAAGAATATCCACTTCCTCCCCTCCTCCCAATACCCTCCCGCTCCCCCCACTCGCTCTTCTCCTCCCTCACCATTCCCAAGAGCAGTCAGGGTTTCCTGCCCTGTGGAAAATCCAAGTTCCTCTCCCCTCCCTCCAGGTCCATCAAGGTAAGCATCCAAACAGGCCAGGATCCCAGAAAGCCAGTCCATGCAGACGAAACAAGACCCAGTACTATTGTCAATGGCTTCTCAGTCAGCCCCCATGTCAGCCACATTCAGATAATCTGGTTTGATCACATGTTCGTTCAATCCCAGTCCAGCTGGCCTTGGTGAGCTCTCATTGGATCAGTCCCCTTGTATCAGTGGGTGAACGCACTCTTCGAGGTCCTGACTTCCTTTTTCATGTTCTCATTCCTTCTGCTCTTCATTTGGACCTTGGGGGCTCAGTCCAGTGCTCCAATGGGGGTCTCCGTCTCTATCTCCATCCATCATCAGATAAAGGTTCTGTCTGGTTCTGCTTTCCTTGCTCACGATCTCCCTCCCTCTGCTTCTCATTTGGACCTAGGGAGTTAAGTCCAGTGTTCCAATATGTGTCTCTGTCTCTATCTCCATCCTTCATCATATGAAGGTTCTGTGGTGACATGCAAATATTCATCAGCATGGTTATGGGCCAAGACCAGTTCAGGTACCCTCTTCTCTGCTGTCCAGAAAACAATCTGGGGACCTCTCCTTGGGCCTGGGAACCCCTCCAGAATCAAGTCTCTTGCAAACCCAAAAATGACTCCCTTAGTTGAGATATAAACTTCCCTGCTCTCATAACCATCCTTCCTCCTTCCCCTTCCCATTCCCCCAAGCCATTCCCAATCCTCCCCCTCCCCTAACCATCTCCCCTTATTTCCACCCCCCACACCCCATGCACCCAAGTTTGCCAGGCAATCTTGTCTACTTCTAATATCCAGGAGGATAACTATATGATTTTCTTCAGGTTCACCTTCTTATTTAGCTTCTCTAGGATCACGAATTATAGACTCAAAGACCTTTAACTATGGCTAGAATCTACTTATGAGTGCGTACATAATATATTCCTCTTTTGGGGTCTGGGTTACCTCACTCAGTAAAGCGTTTTCTATTTCCATCCATTTGCATGCAAAAGTCAAGATCCCAGCACAGGCAGAGGAAGGTGGATCTCTGTGAGTTCAAAGACAGCATGGTCTACAGAAGTAGTTCCAGGATAGCCAAAGTTATACAGAGAACCTGTCTCAAAAACTAAAAGTAAAAATAAAAGAAATAGAAGTTAAAGTAAAGCCACATAAAGATGGAAAATACACAGAGAATCTGGATACTGTATGTTATTATGCTCTCTTTGAATTGTTTGAATGCTGAGACAGGAACAACAGCTACTAAAATATATTTGCTTATAAATGCTGCTTAATTAATCCAAGGTAGGTATTTTGAAAAATATCTTGACTTGAACATTGATGTCAAAAGTTATGTTACTTTAGAGAAGAGGTTTTGCTTTCATTTCCACAGGAAATGAGGGGCTATGGATTCATTCTGAGTTAAGAAAAATCAGGTTTGATCAAGAAAGAGCACATGAGAAATCCCTGGTAGGAATATATGTCTAAGTTCTTCATCCAGAACAGGATACTCCAGTCAAGATTCGATCATAATTATAATTTTTTTAGGTTTCCATAAGATTATCAGCACCCAAAAATGGCAGGAAGTAGCCTGAAATACTATACCCACATTCCTCCCAAAATGAACCATGAATATTTTCTTTTGTTTTAAAAATGAGGGGGTAGTGGTATGGGACAATTCTCTATTCTGTCAATTATATTTTAAATAAATCCTGATTGGCCAGTAGCCAGGAGGAAGTATAGGTGGGACTACCACACAGGAAGTAGAGTCAGGGCAATGAGAATAGGAGAATTCTGTGAAGAGGCTAGACCATTCCTCCATGGTCCTGCCCAGACACAGAAGAAGATATGACTTGCCCCACTGAAAAAGGTACCGAGCCATGTGACTAACATATACTAGAATAATGGGCAAATATATGTTATAAGATTTAATAAGAAGCCTTAGCAAATGGGCCACCAGTTTATGACTAATATAGGCCTCTGTGTGATTTTCTTTGGGACATAACAACTGTGGGAATGGGGCAGGACAGAAACGCTGACAACAAGCAGGTCCTCATGTTACACAATATATTTCAAAGATGTGTTGACCTTACAATGGAAACCAGGAGATGTGCTATGTTGGGGAAGGGGTTTTGCTCTTTTTTCCACAGTAGAAAAAATTATGGATACCAACAAAATTAATAAAGTTTTACTTTGAAAAGGAGAAGCCTATTGAAATGAAGAAATGACAGCTCATCCACAATGGTGGCAACCATAGAGGTAATAAGGAAAGACATATAGGGGTGGGGCGGGGTTTTGCTCTTATCTTTGCAGGAAAATTATATGTCATCAAAAATTTAAGAGACCTTGGATGTTTGAATGCTGACAGAAGAAAAAATAACCATTTTTTTGGACAATGGCTTTATACTTCACTAAATCCAAACATGTTGTTAAAAGGAACATTCAGAGATTTTTGTCTTATATCAGGAGCCATCTGGTATGGGACAGAAGGAAGACTTTATGAAAAACTTTATTTTCTTTGTGTC